>NC_073232.2:57840000-58143030 GCF_029281585.2 Gorilla gorilla gorilla | reverse complement strand
GGATATGGATAAATAATACACTATTTTTTTTTCCTAGCCAGTAGCAATTTCTTTGTTACTTTACTATGTTGTTAACACTTCGATTTTTTTTTTTAAAAAAGGAAAGTAAAATTTCTAATCAGGTGTTTTCTTAACAGCTATCATAATAGCCTGGAGAAAATTTAGATTTAAATTCATAATTAAATTTTAGGGATATATATGTATGTGTATTTAATATTTTAGCATATTTTACTACAAAAATTTTTCTTATGTTAGAATTGGCAGTATTAGAATAATTAGGAAGTAACCTATCCTTGACTGTGACAATTCATTTCCCTAGTACTGGACTAATCCACATAAAGCCTGCAGCCCAGTTTTTATCTAACCATAGAAATCAACTGAAACTTTTACCGAAATTATGCATATCCCTATGCCTTACTTAGCAGATTCTGTTTCAGTAGTGTATAAAACTAGTATATAAACTAAGATTCCCTTTAAAAAGACTTAAAGTACAGTGGTTCATAAAAAGAGAATTTATAATAATGCATTTGGTTAGTGAGAAGTGTATAATAGATAAGCAGTTCTGCTTCACAGTTTTCTAGAGACTCAGGTTAGCAAATCAAGTCTTCTTTTCCAAGAGGGCTGTTCCCGTTGTTACCATTCCCAGTTGTGGTGAAGAAGAAAGTCCATGACAAGAGTGAGTGTCTAAAAAGACAAGAGTGATTGCCTAAAAGAGTAATCACGGATCTAGCGAGGAGTCTGCTTAGTACATTGCCAAACATTATGAAGAAAAGAATCAATGAGGGAGAGTCATTTTTTAATTTAATAAATAGGGCTGGATTCTTGAATATTTAAATCCATTCTTAGGCAAGTTTGAAAATTTTAGGAAGAATGGGGGAAAATATGCTTAGGCACCAGAAAGATCCATTTTCAAAATATGGCTCTGGCCTTCAAATTCTATGTTAGTTTAAGCAAGGCCACATCTCTCTGTTTTATATTACATATTTTTCATGATGCAGGAGCAATGATTAATATAATTGACACGCTGCAGATACATATAATATAGAAAGCAAAAGTCCTACAATCCTTGCATAATATAACCACTGCTAATGGTTTCGGTAGCCTTCCTTCATATTTTATATTACTTTCTAAATACATGCCAACATATTATTATTGAGTTTTATTTTACAAAAATTTCACTTTCAGCAAGCTAAAAACCACCAAACCATAGAACCAATTCTTACATGGTGAAAAAGGTCTAAATAAACATGTGGGTCAGGTGCAGTGGCTCACACCTGTAATCCCAGCATTTTAGGAGACTGAAGTGGGAGAGTCGCTTGAGCCCATGAGTCTGAGACTAGCCTAGGCAACACAGGGAGATACAATCTCTATGAAAAATTAAATAATTAGCCAGACATGTTGGTACACGCCTGTAGTTCCAGCTATTTGGGAGGCTGGGGCAGGAAGATTGCTTAACCCCATGAGTCCTAGGCTGTTGTGAGCTATGATCACACCACTGCACTCCAGCCTAGATGAAAGAGAGAAAAAAAGTTCAAATATGTTTTGTTTATAAATATATCTGTTATAATATGTGAAATATTATTCCAAATTGAATAAATAAAATTATGTCAAATTCCAACTTATTCCAATTGGAAGAAATTTTGGAAAAATTTAAAGAAGTTAAAAGAAATGAAGACTACACATACACTTTGAAATAGAAGTATTGTTAAGACATATTAAGCTAACAAAAAAGCAGATTAAAGAGTGATATAAACAATATCATTGCTATTCTTAATGTAAGAACATTCACCATAAATAATCATATATTTAGTGGGAATATACGTATTTTTTACTTTGTCTTTGCACACCCATCACATTTTGGGCAACTAGAATTCAAAAATCCCCGAAGGTTTTGTGTGTGTGTGTGTGTGTGTGTGTGTGTGCTTTTTCCTTTTCTGGTAAAATATAAATATTAAACGTATTTTTACAGTTTCTTTGAACATGATTCTTCTTGTAATAAAGTAGTCATAAATATGGAAGTGATTTTCCTACATGCTACATTGTCCAGCCAATAAATATACTTACAAAATAACGTGGAGAATAAATAGAAAAAAAAATAAAGTTATTACCTGCTTTCCATTACTTTCAAAGACCATTTTTTTCTGACTATATGCCTAACACAGAAAGACATTTTAACACAGTGACTCACACAGTGTGCTGACGCCCATTTATAAAGGCAATTGAATCCACTTCTTGAAAATTACTCAAATATTCTGCTAGGTGTACATTTGTTGGTGAAAATAAATGGGAATTGGCAACCTCTCTAAAAATTCAATCATGATGACTATCATACTTCTACACTTTATTATTCTCCCCACACTCGCATTCCCAAATTAAGTGATTCAATTCAATTTGACAATATCTGAATTTTTGTGCGCTGTTTGCAATGTACTCCCTAGTCACTGAAGAGAAGTCAAAGATAAAGTGAGTTATGTGTCAAGGAGTACCTGGATCATCTCAGTACTGGGATGAGAGAAAAATACAAGGCAGAGCAAGAATACCGCATCAAAGGGATTCTGTGTAAATTACCATTCTCAGGATGTAGAACTCCGCTCTGTATCATGTCACTGTCAGAACCTTGAATTGTTCTATAAAGTAGATGGCATTTGTGTCTTAAGATTATCTGACAGGAGAATACAGGCCAGGCTAGAGACAGAAAGTATAGAGACTGGTGTTAGGGCCTTGAAATATGCTTACATGCATTTTCTCATTTAATGCCTTTACTATTTTTTAAGGTACTATATTAGTTTGCTACAGCTGCCATAAGAAAGTACCACAGACTGGGTGACTTAATAAAAGTTTATTTTCTCACACCTCTAGAGGCTAGAAGCCTGAGATTAAGGTGTCAGCAGGGTTGGTTTCTTCTAAAGGCTCTCTTTAGCTTGCATGTGACCGTCTTCCTCCAGTGTCTTCACATGATCTTTAAGTGTATCTGTATTCTAATCCCCTCTTCTTATGTGGACACCAGTCAGATTGGACTAGAACCCACCCATATGACCACATTTTGCCTTAATTACCTCACTAAAATTATATCTCCAATATATTCTGACGTGCTAAGGGTTAAGACTTCAACATATAAATCTGAGGAGGACACAATTCATCCCATAACCAATAAGCACTACTATTATCCCTAATTTATATGTACAGGGGATTTGAGAGGTTAAAAATTTGAAATAATAAATACTTTACTTATGATCACAGACCCAGTAAGTAAAGGGCTAAATACAATATATAATATACCTTAGTCTGTCTGGCTTCAGTCCTGAAACATAGCAGGGACTTGACAAGTAAGTACTGGATGAATGAATGAATAATGAAAATACATTTTATTTTCACATAGTTTCTGAGGCAAATTCATGATAGAGCCAGAATTTATGAGGCTGAATCTAGCATCATTGAATCAATTTGCAACTTTGCCTCTAACAGCTTAGATTCATCAGGCAAGGGAAAATCATGGAAAATTTCTGGAAAGACAACTGGCAATGAGGAAAGTGGTATTCTAGAAGATCAATATGAAAAAAGAGAAACATTAGGATGAAGCTGGGCATTCCAAGCATGCTGCAGTGATGCAGGATTAAGGAAATGACTGAATCATGATACATGATGCTACCATAAAATTTTGATATATACGATAATGGCATTGATTGAGTTGCTACAATATGATGGGCAATGCTATGTATTTTGCACATACTATCTCATGAAATCTTCAAAGTATCATTTGGTATAGGTACTATAATTATCCTTTTTCTGAATTTTTGCAATGTATCAGGTACTGTGTTAAGTGATTTATTAAATTATTTCATCTATGCAACAGTCAAAGGTACTATTGTTTTTCTGTTTTTGTGTATGAGGAAATTGAGCCCTGAAGATTAAGTAACTGGTCTAAGGCCACCCAGTAAGTGATGAACACAGCATTCAAAACAAGCCTCACTGAATCAAGAGTCTAGGTGATAACAAACAATCCATGTCTATCCCAGTAAGTTAGGAACACAGCATTCAAAACAAGCCTCACTGAATCAAGAGTCTAGGTGATAACAAACAATCCATGTCTATCCCATTATTGTATATTCATGTATTGTTTTGACCCCTACAACTTTTTAAAAATTACATGTTAAAATGAGACTTTGAAAATGTGTGGTCATTTAGCTAATATTCAAACCCAGTCTTGATTATGATAAAGA
Source organism: Gorilla gorilla gorilla (assembly GCF_029281585.2). Classification (NCBI taxonomy): domain Eukaryota; kingdom Metazoa; phylum Chordata; class Mammalia; order Primates; family Hominidae; genus Gorilla; species Gorilla gorilla. Next base: position 58,138,810 of record NC_073232.2, on the reverse strand, counting down.
TAATCATAAAAGAATATGAAACAAAATCTATTTGCCTTTAATGTACCTTATGGAATTCTCTAATCTTCTAGCATTAACAAAATATTGGGGCTTACAATTAAAATACTGAAAGTTCTTTGGGCTGTTTATTATATTGAAACATTTGGTATTTCCCATTGAATCGTATCATATTTATAATCTGAGAGCTCCCAGATACTATTTACTGATGAGTTCACTAAAGGTAGAATTTCGAAAATGAGAGAATTAATCAGCAATTGCATGTTTGTTTTAATTGATATAAAATGTAAATGGAATTTACCATTTTAACCATTTCTAAGTGTACGGTTTAGTGACATTAAGTACACACCTTGTTGTACAACATTGTTGCAAAACAGGATGATATATTATCTTGAAAGGAAGAAAAAATAAGAAATGCCATAGCAAATTAAAATATGTTTCATGGAAACATGGATTTAATAAAAAATAAATAAATAAAAATTTATAAATTATAATGTGTTTTCCAAGTTGTTTTCCCATTAATTACATTAAGAATTTTCATCTGAGAGTCTGTGATGTCTGTACTAGCTTGATTCAGGTTGCATGGTGTCAATGAAAAAAGTCAAACTCTGTAAATATTTAAAGAGATTTATTCTGAGCCAAATGTGAGGAGCATGACCACAAGATAGCCCCAGGAGGTTCTGAGACCATGTGCCCAAGGTGTTTGGTTTATAGCTTAATTTTATACATCAGGGGGATAGAAACTACAGGCAGACATTAATCCATACATGTAAGGTGTATATTGGTTCAGTCCCGAATGGGGGAACAACTCAAAGTAGGGGGCGTCCAGGTTACAGGAGGATTCAAAGATTTTCTGACTGGCAAATGGTTGAAAGAGTTAAGTTATTATCAAAAGAGCTGGAATCAACAGAAAGGAGGATCTGGGTTAAGATAAGAGGTTGTAAAGAGCAAGGTTTTTATTATGCAGATGAAGCCCAAATAGCAGGCTTTAGAGCTCTTACTAGAGCTGAAAAGGTGCCAGACTCTTAGTTAATTCTCTCCTGAATCAAGGAAAAGACCTGGAAAGGGAAGGGGATTCTCTGCAGAATGTTGATTTTCCCCACAAGAGTCAGTTTTGCAGGGCCGTTTCAAAATATATCAAAGAAATATATTTTGGGGTAAAATAGTTTGGTTTCTTTCAGGGCCTGTCTGTTATCTTTCATCTGATGCTATAATAGAGTCAGGTTGGAATTTGGTATCTCATTGCTACAAAGAGTCTGTTTTGTCAGTCTTAAGATCTCTGTTTAACGTTAATGCTGGTCAATTGTTCCTGAATTCTAAACGAAGGAGGGTACAATGAGGCATGTTGGACCTCCCTTTCCCGGCATAGCATAAATTAGTTTTTCATGTTAACTTTGGAATGCCCTTGGCCAAGACGAAGGTTCATTTAGTTGGTTGGGCAATTTAGAATTTTATTTTTGGTTTATAATGGGTTTGCACTGCCCCTCATCTACTGAACAACAGAATCGCTAGAAACTATTGTTAAAAGTCTCAGTATCAGTGCAAATGAGGAGACTCAGAGAGAAGGAAAGCTGAGAGATGAAAGGAGCACCCTCCATTAGGAAGGAGAGCAAAGTTGGGCTGAAGACAGATTCTCATCAGGAAAAGATAACCCTACTCCTTAGGGACTGTAGTACAGAATCTCCATACTCTAGTAAACTCTGACATTTGTTTTCCTTTCTTTTGCTGGACTTGGGCTTGTTCAGAGCACCATGCTGTGGCAGACAGATTGACACTCCCCTCATTCTGGTGATAATTAACCTTGGCTCCCTCTATTAACAGCAACAAACACGGTTCAAAGACTGATCCAGAGCAATGAATCAGCAATTATTTACTTACTTCTTCCCAGCACAGTAGAAATGTTTTGCTGTTACTAGAGAACTCAAAATTCAAACTGTATAATACAAAATTGTTACATTTAGGCCATAACGTTTTGGTTCTGTTAAATAATACAGAAGTGAGACTTTAAACAAGAAACTATAAAACTTCTGGACACTTTCAGTGATGGCTAATACATACAAGTTGCCACTTAGGCCTCTCAACCAGGGCATACATCATGATGGATCTTCTCACTCTGTCTCTTAAACCTGAACTAGGCTTTTACTCCCTAATAGTTATTTTTTTGTATGAAAAATTTGCCATTGCTGCTCTCGACCATGCAAATGTAACCCAAATACACACCAGGCATGATACAGTTAAAAGCAAAATTATATGTTCTAAAATATTTAGACAGTGGTCAAGTTATCATATAGTATAAAAAATAAAATAGAATAAGTCACTCTTTCATCAAACCAGCAGGCTTTTTCTTACCATATCTGAGGAAATTCAAAGACATTTACTAATGCTTACTCACTGAATCAAGTGAAAAGGAAAAGCTAACCCAAGAACTTGCCACAAAGATTTTGCAAAACATGAGTATCCCATTTATTCAGGGACATTTAATGATTAAAACTATTACCCTGAGTTAAAATTACCAGGGGACATATTTAATGGAGGAAAACAAAGGCTTCAAGAGAAATCCATTGTAAAATAATCAATACTAAAATATGTACTCTGAGCAAGTCTTCATGCAAAGAGTAAGACTTGGTAATAAGGGCCCAAAGCAAATAATGGACATATCAGCAGACATTAACCTGCTAGGAGACCAAGAAAGGGACCTCAAGTAAATGAGCATTGAAATAATTTTTTAAGCTAAACTACTTGAGGAAAATAAAGCCTAGTGAAGACAAAAACCAGCACTGATTTCAGAACAATTTTATAACTTTTATACTTCATTGTATATGAAGACTGCAGAATGTGCATAGCTCTTCAGAGATTAATTTCAGTAATTTTATAATGTTTTGCTTCATAATATCACACATTTCAGAAGTCTTCTAAGATTTCATATATTGATTCCAGGACTGGATGGACTGTATCTGATAATCAAAATCAACATTATGGATCCATTACTTTTATATTGTACTGTGCAAATATAATTTTTAAAGTCTCATGAAAAATTTTAGCATTTTTTATTGCTATATATTATCTGGGTATCAGTAAGGTGTAAATTGGTGTAGTAGTTAGCAGGAGCCAAAAATGGCTCAAAGGGATGAATAATCTACTGGAATGAGAAATTTGAAAGAGTGTACAAACCAAGGTAATTCTATAAACACTGAAAAAGGAAGTCTGTGGGTTTCTTCCTAGTCACTGTTAATTCAGGTGACCTGGGTTGACAGTTAAGTGCACAAACCAGAGTCAGATGAACTGGGTTTGAATACAGCTAAGCAATCTTACAAAAGTATTTAAAATTTCTCATCTGGAGTTTTTCATTTTTAGAGGATAAAAATAATACATCTACCTCATTTGGTTGTTTTGAGGGTTAAATGAAGTGAAGTGTTAAAAGCACTTGGCACAGGGCCGGATGCGGTGGCTCACACCTGTAATCCCAGCACCTTGTGAGGCTGAAGCAGGGGGACGATTTGAGGTCAGGAGTTTGAGACCAGCCTGTCCAACATAGTGAAATCCCATCTCTACTAAAAATACAATAATTAGCTGAGCATGGTAGCTCATGCCTGTAATCCCAGCTACTCGGGAGACTGAGGCAGGAGGATTACTTGAACCCAGGAGGTGGAGGTTGCAGTGAGCTGAGATCCCACCACTGCACTCCGGCCTGGGCAACAGAGTGAGACTGCATCTCGAAAAACAAACAAACGAACAACAACCAAAAAAAAAGCACTTGGCATATAGTGAAGCGTTCAGAAATGCTAGCTACTATTAGCTACTAACACTACCTGTGAGACCACTCCTGTTTCCCTCTTAATCCAGTCAAGCTCAGTTCTTATCAGCTTGGCTTTAGCAGTTCTAACTCTGGTTTTAATACCTTTGTATATAAATGAGCACGCAAATATGATAGAGAGAGAGTTGCAAGCAGGAAGCCTCAGATTTAAAGAATTACAAAACTGTAATGCAATTATTGAAGCTAAAAAATTAACTTTGTTACTATACTATTAACCAAAGTGCAAAATGCATTCAGGTTTCACCATTTTTTTCTGCTAAAATCCTTTGTATTTTCTAGGATTCAATCCGGAATTCTGCACTGCACTTAGTCCTCATGTCTCCTTAATCTCCAATCTCGATAGTCCCTTAGTCCTTTCTTATCTTCCATATGTTACCATTCATTATTTTGTAGAATGTTCCTCAATTTGGGTTTGTATATCTGATTTTTTTTTTCACTTCTTATGAATATTTGCATTATTGGGAAGGATAGCACAGAAGTGTTGTTCTGTTCTCAGGGCATTGTATCAAGAGGCCTATAATATTGATATGTGTTATTGGGGATGTGCACCTTGATTATTTTGCTAAGTTGCTTTCTGCCAGGATTTTCCCCTGGGGACTTACTCTTTCCCCTTGGCATGACTAAATATTTCAGGGAAGAAAATATGAGACAATGCACATGTCTTGTTTCTGTATTAAGTTTCACTCATTCTTTTAGCATTTCTGCGTGGATCTTGCCTATGGCAATTATTACTAAGGGGTTTTAACAAGGATTTCATATTTTCCTCATTTTATATATATTTATTAATTGAAATTTTTCTGTAGAATATTTTTATTTCTCTGCCATTAATTCAGTTATTTATTTATATTAATATGAACTCATATTTATTTTATTCTCTGATTTATAATCCATTACTATACTTATTTTTTTGCTCAACTTATTCCATTATTGTCCATTGAGAGCTCTTTCAGATTAGTTCTTGTGCCCTTCTAATATGTCTCCATCCTTTTTAGCACTTTCTTGAATTCTGGAAACAAAAGATGCTCCAGTATCACCTTGTATTTTCCCGCCCCAGCCCTGGAATCAACCAGTTCTCCAAAGATTCTTTTATTATTATTATTATTATTGTTGAAGTTCTGGTGCCTGTATTGATATCTGGCTCTTTATTCTACAAACCAAGATCAGAGGTCTAGGTGTGCTCATTGCTACTGATGTGCCGTTGCTTTAAGCATTTATCAGTAGACAGAGCCAGGAAATGTAAGTATGTATCCCAACTTGTACATAGATACATATCCACATGTATCTCTAAATATGCTAATATTTATCTATTCATAAAATTATATAATTTTTAAATGAGTCTATATTGACACCTCGAACTCAGTCTCGTATAAGTTCATTCCAGCCTTTCCTATTGCCTTATTTGTAACTTCTTTCTCCAGTTATAACTTCCCTGTCATTATTTATATTTACTTATTGTCAATTCTAGCACACAAAGAAGTTCATAATTTCTAGCCCATAGTCCTAAGAAAAATAAATTTACAAACTAAAGTCCATTGTTGGTATACATTTCTCTCTTTGGTCTTGCAATACCCAGTCACAATACAGCCTTCCAAAGTTACTTAGCTCAGTTCCTTTCCTCTCCATCTGCTTAGGTGAGACTACGCAATTAATTTACAATACAATTAGATAAATTTGTCACAGTCTGCATATTCCCCCTCCCCAACCTTTTTCACACATCCTAGTTTGATTTTATTTTTTCAATTGGTAAAAACCACTTTTTGTAGTGGGCAGTTTTAGGAGAGTTTTAACAGATATTATGCACCTCTCAGTCTCATTACCCCTGAAATTTTCTCACGTTACACCATTATAGCAACTACGTTCCCCATTTCCAATTTCTGGCGACCACTGATCTGTTTTCCTCTCTATACTTTTGCCTTTTCTGGTGTTTCTTTTAATAAAATCAGGCAGTATATTGTCTTTTCAAGATGGCTTCTTTTTCTTGGCAAAATGAATCTAAGATTTATTCATGTTCATATGTGAATCAATAGGTCTTTTATTTTTCTTTCTAAGTAGTATTTCATTGTATGGTGTGTTTATCTCGAAAAAAATAAAAATAAAAATCAGCCCATAAGGTCCAGGAGCTGATCTGATGTTCATAGTCAGGCCACAATGTTATTACAAACTGATCTATGTTTATAGATAAGCCACATTGTTCCCCTGTTGGACATAAACAATCTCACAGAATATACACTTCAGACAAAGCCATTCTGCAAGCCTCAAAATACAACATCCCAGTCTCTCCTTAAATAAGTAACTTCCAATTGTTTACCAGCTTTAGTTTTAACCATACTCATGTCTGCCTTTTAAGATGTACTGAGATAATCATAGACTTGCTCCCAATTTCTTACTACACCTTCAACAGAATGAACTTCTGCTTCCTTAGACGCTCTCCAAAACTACCCAACCAAAGGACAAATTACATAATTAGTTCTTCTTAACACTATCTTACAGAGTTACCTCACATTTTCCTTTGGCGAGCATTCTCTTTTACTTCAATGACTAAAAAACCCTATGTGTTCATCTACAAGTATGTTCTAGTGGCCCTGGGCTGTAGAACATTGACAGTCTATCACTGATTGAAGGTCATCTAGATTGTTTCCAATTTTCATTGGTTATGAATCAAGTTTCTATAAGCATTGGCATAGAAGCTTTTGCATGTTTTCACTTCTCTTGGGTAGAACCCTCAGAATTGTATTGCTGGCTCATATGGGACCACAGAGACTTTGAACAGCTAAAGCAATAGTGAGCAGAAAGGAAAAAGTTGTAGGCATCAGACTACTTGATTTCAAATTACACTACCAAGCTATAGTAGCAAAAATAGCATGGTAGTGGCATAAAAACAGACTCATAGACCAATAGAACAAAATAGAGAACCAAGAAATAAATCCAAGCATGTACAGCCAACAGATTTTTGACAAAGATGTCAGCAATATACATTGGGGAAAGGACAGTCTCTTTAATGAATGGTGCTGTGAAAACTGGATAGCAGTTTTTGGTTTCTGGTTACACGAACGAATTATATAGTGTTGAATTCTCAGATTTGAGTGCACCCATCACCCAAGCGGTGTACATTGTACTCAGTATGTACTTTCTAAATGAGTGAATGATGAGGTGATAAAAAATATTCATTAGAATGCTGCCTTGTGTTCCTAATATTATGAATAGAACTCTAATTCATAGATATTAGAACATGAATGTGTTAGTGTTTACTAAGAATTAGTGAGCATCTACATCCAAAAATTTCTATTGTTCATTTATATTTGTTAAAGTAATAAATTTATCTTTAAAGTAATGAAATAAATAACAAGGATCAAGACCCGTTTAAATATTGCCAGCATAGGTATATAATAACGTCTTGGTATCTCACTTAGGTCCTAACTTTAAACAATGCATATATGAGTTTTGGGTGCACTTTACCTCTATGGAGCACTAAGGTCACTATTTCTCACATATGTTTTGCAGCTGTTCTAGTACAAGAAGCCTTAAAATTCTTGTGATTTGAGGCAGTTGGTTAACAGTTCATGAACAACATAACAGGGCTGCAATTGAAATGTATTCTTTTGAATCAAGAAGTTGAATATTTGTCAGCACTAAAACAAATACTTCCTTTAAAAAACACAATTTAGAAAATATTTTAAAAGGCTTTCTATCAGGTTTTAATAAATTCATTTTTACATCATAAAGTTGATATGTGGTCAACATATGTTCTAAGGAAAATAAGATTTGTAAAATGTGTGTGTGTGTGTGTGTGTGTGTGTGTGTGTGTGTGTGTGTGAGAGAGAGAGAGAGAGAGAGAGAGAAACGAAAGCCTCCAGCATATGGTAGTCATTGTGGTTGGCACTGGAAATATAACAGACAAACTATATGGTTCCTGTATTCATGGAGCTTAAGGTTTAGGGTAGAAAATTGTAAACATTCATTTGTTATATAGTCTATTACTGCCCATTATTTAATAGGCAATTATAGCAGCATGGTAACTGCTATAACTGAGTGCTGTAGAAGCACATAAAAGGGGCACCCATTCTCTACCAGCAGTGAGTTGCAGGGCAGAGAGTGATTATGGCTGGCTTCCTGGTGGAGGAAGCCATGGCCAAATTGACGCTAGGCACAAAGTTTGAGTAAAAATCAGCTAGGTAGCCAGGGGTGCAGGTGGGCTGGGTGAGGGATTTGGCAGCTAATAGGGTTTGATGAGGAAAGGTCAACAGGAGAACTGAAAGTACCTCAGAATAACAAGAAAATGGCTCCATGTGATTAGACACATTAGTATCTATTATTTGAGTTTAATCACCCAGTTTGTAGAATTATTATTTTATATGAAAATGATTTTATTAGTGAGCATAACTGTGAATTTTATTCTTCTCAATGTCCAAGACATTCTACACAACTTGTTGCTAAGGTGTAATGTTTAGACACTTGCTTGTTATAATCCTACTGAATAGAGTGCTCACCTGCCAAATTAAGTCATAACTTCATCAGCCCTGATAGTGTATTTTTCCAAGTATTTGATTTACTAAAGCAAAGTGGCTTGGGGGCTTATCAAAATAGATTACTTAATCACACAATATATAAAAAAAAGTCATCTACATAGTAAAATATTGTTCATGTTAAACTGCACTGAAAGAATACTTCAGACCTTCACTGACAGGCACAATTCATTGAACCTTTTTGAAAAAAATGTTTTAAACACACAAAAGAAATGAATAACTTTGAACTAGATCAGTAACTTGGAGAAACTGCAGTGATGAGAAAAATGTTAAATTCTTGCTCAGAGTTTTAAGCTTGTAACTGCTGGGTGCTTTTATTTTTTCATTATATTGAAAAGGAGGCAGTGATTGTTTCCTGAAAGCTAAGGGGAATACAAGAAGGCAATGGATTTGATCCAGAAAGAGAAGAACAGTACTCAAATGGATTTGACATTTTTGACATTTAGTAAAATACCCTGCCTTGTTCTTTCTTTGTTGTGAGCACATGGAGTTACTGGAGTCCAAAATCCCATAAGTGGCAGGAGGAGTAGGCCTGGGGGTCCATGCTTTGTAATGAGAGATAATGACACAGGGAAGGCAGAGTAGAGTCACTGTGTCTCAAGTGAGATATTCTAGGTAAAATGAGATTTTAAAAGGAAATAAGAAAATTATTACTGCCTTGGTCTGTTGTGTACCACTATAACAGAATACTAAGCCTGGGTAGTTTATAAAGAACAGAGATTTTTTTCTTACAGTTTTGGAGACTGGAAAGTCGAAGGTTGGGAAGCCTGCTATCTGGTAAGGGCCCTCTTGCTGTGTCATTTCATGGTGGAAGGTAGAAAGGCAAGAGAGCAGGAATGCAAGAGAGAAGGAAGGAAACCAAACTCATCTGTTTATAAGAACCCAATTCCATATGAATGTCCTTGATCCATTCATGAACACAGAGCCCTGTTGACCTAATCACCTCTTAAAACTCCCATGTCTCAACTTTTTTGATTGGGGATTAAGTTTCCAACACATGGACTTTGGGGGGCACTTCAAACCATAGCAATTTCATAACCTAATTATATATCTTCTGAGACGTTTAGAAAAAAATACGTGTGGTAATATATTTATAAAATGTGGTCTACTACTAATAGAAAAGCTACTTCAAGTTCTTTTTGATAGGTTGTTAGAAATGAGATATCAGGGTTTTGTGTTTTTATTGCTGGAGTCGCTTATTTACAATCAGACCAGGTCAGCAACCACTGGCTGTCATTACTTTCTGATGGTTGTAACTGATCTCATGAATTGCGGCTACACCTGCCATGTTCTTCTCAGCAGAGACATTAAAGAAATGCCATATGTAGGACAGAATGACACTAGATTAGGGGTAAAGAGACTCAGGTTTTGGATTCCCACTCTGCTGCAGATTAGCTGTTTGCCCTTAGGTAAGTCACCTAAATTGTATGAACTCTTGCTTAAACTCTCGAAATGAGAAAGCTTTCCAGATCTATAAGTTTCTTATTTAAAAATTAAACCTTGAATTATACTACACTGACCACCAACAGCACAGTGGAAGAATTAATTAAAATCACAAACTAAAAGACATTTCATTCCTTTCTCTGTCAAATAGGTTGTCAGAGAAGATAGTTAAAGAAAAGAATGAACTCAGAGGCAAATAACAAAGCTGCCTTGTGGCAAATGATTTAATTGTCAGCAGGGCTGTCTGACAAGCTGAGTTGAAGAATAATGAAAGCCCTCTGGTTCCAAAATTTCATCACTGGGATTTTCAGCATTCAATGAATTGAGCCTAGCCACAGTTATAATTCAACAAGGTTGCAAATGGATGACCCATCCAACACACTCTCTTCTCTGCTAATATCAGTCCAGTACATCAATGTAGGCAAGTGCTCAGCCCAGAATAAGCCTGAAACCTTTACTCAGGAAAAAAGTAGGGCCATCTTTAATCTGCTATTTTTCATAACAGATGATCATTGATTTCATTTCTCTGTTTTTTTAATCTTACTTTCTTCCAACCAGTTAGTTCAGTTTTCTAATTAAAACAACTTATCTTTTTTAGTCAGTGCCTGTAAGAGTTATCCACTTAAAGTGGTTTTGAGTCACCATTTTGAGTCTACTTTATATTGTGCCTACCTATTCTCATTTTAATGCCAGGATTGCTTTAGTTAATTGTTCCAACCATAGGTCTGTTGCAATAAGATAGGACTAAGAGACATTAGTTTTCAGTTCAATGGCTTAGTTGTCCCCAATCATTTCAAGTTTTTAATATATTGGACACACTATATGTGTTTGCGTGTGTGTACATTTGTGACTTCATGCATAATATGTGTGTCTGTGTGTGAAGGAAGAAAAAACACAGAGAAAGAGAGAGACAAAGAGAGAGACTTCCAGGAGGAAGCAAGTTCTGAGATAGGTTGAATGAATCATCCTTCTCTTCTTACAGAGAGCCACCAATTTAATCATAAGCCCCCAATGTTGTTAGACATATCAACTAAAAAATAAAAATAGCAGTTGAGAATTTAAAGTGAATATAGGTAAATATTAAGAAAAAAATAAAAATTTCAGATAATTCATAACAGAGATAAATAGTACGGCTTGAAAACTTATTTCAGAAACACAGACTCAGGCTCTTCAATTAGACTTTTAAAAATCATTTTTAATTATATCTAAAATTAATTCATATGAACTACCTACCTCAATAAACCAAAAATACTCCCAGAGTTGTTTGAACAGAATTCCTTCTCAGGAAAACACTGTCAGAGACTCTTGGAAATTAGTATTTGCCAAAGCTTAGCCATCCCTGATACTGATTCCAGTCAACCATTTAAAACACCACAAAGATAAAAGACAACAGGCAGCCTGATGTCATTACAGTAATATTACAGGCTCTACACTGAGGATGTAGTATTAGGTTAGTGCAAAAGTTATTGTGGTTTTTGCTATTAAAAGTAATGAAAAAGTAATAATATTTAGGAACTAGCATTTATATACAAGATTTTTTCAGTCTTTTGTTTGTAATTGTGAAATATTAGAAATTAATTATATAAATTACCAGTTTACACTTTTCACGTACAAAAAAACAAGTAATAAAATTGTATTTTTAAAGAATTTCTAATTATGGGAAATACTAATGATATTTCAATTTAAGTAAAAAATGCAGTCATATACTGTATAATAACATTTTACTCAACAGCAGACAGCATGTACAACACTGGTTCCATAAGACTATAATGGAGCTAAAAAATTCCTATTGCTTAGTGATGTTGTAGTCATCATAAAGTCCGCAGGAAACTTCTCACATGTTACAGTGATGCCAGTGTAAACAAACCTGCTGTGCTGCCAGTCATATAAAAATGTAGCACATGCAATTATGTACAGTACATAATGCTTGATGATAAAGGACTTTGTCACTAGTTTATGTATTTACTACACTATATTTTAATTATTATTTTAAAATGTACTCCTTATTTTTAAAAAAAAATTAACTGTAACCCAGCCTTAGACAGGTCCTTTGGGAGATATTCCAGAAGAAAACATTGTTATCATAAGAGATGACAGCTCCATGCATGCTGTTGCCCCTGAAGACCTGCCAGTGGGACAAGATGTGGAGGTGGATGACAGTGACATTGATCATCCTGACCCTCTGTAGGCCTAGGCCAATGTGTGTGTTTTTGTCTTAGTTTTTAAGAGAAATTTTACAAGTTCAAAAAAATTTAAAAATGTATAAATAGGAAAAAGTTTACAGAACAAGGATGTTAAAAAAAAATTTTGGTACAGCTGTACAATATGTTTGTGTTTTAATCTAAGTATTATTATTAAAAAGTTAAAAAAATTTAAAAGTTTGTGAAATAAAAAAAGTTACAGTAAGGTAAAGTTAATTTATTAGTGAAGAATGAAAAATATTTTTTATAAATTGTGTGTAGCCTAAGTGTACAATATTTATAAAGTCTACTATAGTATACAGTAATGTTCTAGGCCTTCACATTCACCCACCACACACTCACTGACTCACCCAGAGCAACTTTTATTCCTGCAAGCTCCATTCATGGTAGGTGCCCCATACATGGGTACCATTTTTTAATCTTTTATACCATATTTTTATTCTACCTTTTCTATGTTTAGATATGTTTAGATACACAAATACTTACCACTGTGTTACAATTGTCTACAGCATTCAAGATAGTAACATGCTGTAAAGGCTTGCAGCCTGGGAGCAATAAGCTCTATCACGGAGCCTAGGTGTATGCTAGGCTATACCATCTAGGTTTGTATAAGTACCTTCCACCATGTTTATACAATGACAAAATCACCTAAAAAACACGTCTCAGAATATATTCCCATCATTAAGTAATGCATTACTATATTTAAATTTTTTTAATGTGACATAAACACTGCTGGATGGATAATTTTTACATTTAAAATATGAATGCATATGTGTGTATATATGCATATATGTGTTTATACAGATGTGTGCATATATGTGTATTTGTGCATGCACCTGCAAACACAAACACATTTACCCCAAAAAAGGCTAAAAATAAACATACAAGCAATATCAATACATGTTACCTTTAGGGAGTGGTGTCATAAATGATTTTTAGATTTTTTTTCATTATTGTATTTTCTACGTTTTCTATAACTCTCAACTTTAACTTTAAAATTAAAAATAAATAACTTTAAAGCTCTCTGAGACACAGAATTAATTAGTTGCTCCAGTGTTTACCTATTTTTAGTTTGAATTAGTATGGTATATTACCTGATTAATCTCTGGGGATTTTATTTTTAAATATAGATTCCAAGGCCCCCTTTCTGACTGAAAGAATCACACTCTTTAGGGATGGATACTGGGAACCAGTGTTTTAGCAAAGCTCCAAGAAGGGTTGATTATCAAGGATATGTTTTAAATTATGATCTAAATAACAGATGCAAATGCCTCATGCCCTAATCATGGAACCCCAGTGCTGGCAGGGGTATTCGATTCCACTACTACAGAAGCCACATTTTATCAGAACTGGAAATTAAGCTATATTGCTAATTAGCCACATAATTTAATAGGAAACCACATCTCCTGATTTCTTTTTTTCTTTTTCTTTCTTTTTTTTTTTTGAGACAGAGTCTCGCTCTGTCGCCCAGTCTGGAATGCAGTGGCACAATCTCGGCTCACTGCAACCTCCACCTTCTGGGTTCAAGCGATTCTTGTGCCTCAGCCTCCCCAGTAGTTGGGATTACAGGCACGTGCCACCACGCCTGGCAAATTTTTTGTATTTTTAGTAGAGACAGGGTTTCACCATGTTGGCCAGGTGGTCTCCTGATTTCAAGTGCTCTACTGGTTCTCTACTATTATGCATCCTTAAGTTAAGCCTTTTGGATCCACGACCTTTTCCTAGAGTCATTTACAATATGGCTTTTTTCCTGAAATTGCAAAATTATTTGCCCACTTTTTTTTTTTTTTTTTTTGCAGTAATAACTGTTCTTTGCGGAATGGAACTAAAATAAAGACTCACAGCATTCTAAGCAGCCGCCAGTCATTAGAAAGCAACACCTCTTAGTACTGCTGTCTATCTGAATCAAATATAGCTGTCTATGGGTAAAAAGGCCCTTGCTTTCACAGAAACTTGATACATTAAAATTCAAATATCAGATAACTGAAAATGAACCTGATATATTTAATGTATTATTTTTACAATCTTGTATACTTTGGGAAAATGAAAGCTTTATCAAGATTAAAATTAAAATTTCAAAATGCTAGTTTCCATTTTTAACCAATAGTAGAGAACTGATGGAACTATAAAGAAATTGATTTCAATACAACCACAAAGACTTTTCATTTGCTATTTCTAGAGTCCCAGAGTAAAACCATCAGAAAACAGCAGAGAAAGGACAAAGCTTTATTCACTGGCAGCAGGACAACAGTCATAAAGTGAGCTAGCATCCTGCCCAAACACTCCTTCTAGCCATCTCTAGCCTATTGTTCCTAAGCTATGTCCATGGACCTGGGCAAGGAGAGATATGGAAAATCTTGTTGGTTTCCCAGCAATGCACATATCCTCTCCCTTCTGGAATAAAACAAATGAGTTATGATGTGTCAAGTTTTCTGCTGTGCCCTAGACGTTTCCCTTCCATTTCCTATTTTTAACAGTTTTATTGAGGTATAATTTATATATGAGGAACGGCCCGAATGAATGTATAAAATCTGATGAATTATACATAGGCTTACACCTGTGATATCAATACCATCAGCACTTATTCCACTTATATGAGGTATCTATAATAGTCAAATTTATAGAAGCATAAAATACAATATTTATAATTATTATAGCTTCATGATAAATTGACTTTTATATCACTATATAATGTTCTTTAGCCAGTGTGACAATTTTGAGTTAAAATGTACTTTGTATGACACACATACATACACACACAGAAACAACTCTACTAACATCTCAATTGTGGACTTCCCATCCTCTTGCACTGTGAGACAATGAATTTCTATTGTTTAAGCCACTCAGCCTGCGTTATTTTGTTATTGCAGCATGAGCAGAGTTATACAATAGTAAACATTCTTATGTAAACACTAAAATATTATCAATAGTGTATAGAACCTACAAGCCAAAAGATGAAAAAACCCGGATTAAGAAAATTATACACTCCACAAAGGGTAAATAAATCACAAAAAGATAAGAGTCATACAATGCATAGGATAATTAAAGGTTGTAACAATGAAACCAAGATTATGATTACAATAAATAAAAACAAAATAAATTCCCAAGTTAATATTTAAAGTTTGAAAAAATAATTTAGATATACTCCTAAATAATATGAGGGAATATTTTGTAATATGAGGGTATAATAATATATATCCCAAAAAATCATAAAGTACTAGACAAATACTAACTAAAATATAATAATATCAAATGTGATATAATTTGAGACAAGAAAACTTCCACTAGAGCAACGTTCTTGACGTTGGCATTATTGTCATTTTGGGGTACTGTTCTGTAAGATGTTTACCAACATTCCTAGGCTCCACCAACTAGATCCTAGTTGTACCCCCATCCAGTTGTCACACCTCAACATATCTCTACACATTGCCAAATGTGAGCACCAATGCCTAGAGGGACATCCCTGGCCTGTCTACATCACTTTACTCACTTCTTGTAGAGGAAAAACAGCTCCTCTGATTGGAAAGTTTGGCAGAAGGAACGAGCCTGTTAGACTCACCCTCTCCCTTTCTTTTCGGATCAGAGAGCCTGCCTGCTTCCAGAGTATTCTTTCTTATTTTCTATGCCACATTTGTATAGGTTTTGCCAATGCTGCTTATAGTTGGGTGGCAAACTTAATTCAGAAATATAAAATAATCTTGGCTCACATGCTGACTTTTATTTTTCAATCTCATCGTTATCAACAATAAGTGTGATATTTTGATCTCCATATGTCTGATTACCATGGCTGTGTATCATTTAGTTTCAGCTTATTAAAAATGAGTGTTCGTAATGCCTTAGAACCCAAGCAAAATGCCTCTCATTATTAATGTCATTATTAATAACTTTTAGCTCCAGAAAACTGCAGTTTTGAAAATTAATTAATTTGTAGAAGATGATATAGGAGTAAGAAGTAAACATGGGATTTGAATACAGCCCTGACTGTCTCCAGAGTTTATGCTTTTATTCTAAATTATTCTAAAATAATTATTTTCTAAATTTTATTCTGAATTATTCTAAATCTGATTTTGTTACCCTCTTCCTTAATATTATTCAGTACTTCCCCTAACAATTCTTTATCTGTTCATTAATTCAAATATTTAGGTGCCTAGTATGTGTCATACTTTAGCCATAAAACAATAAATAAAATAGATACAGCCTCCACTCTAATAATTTTACAATACAGTGCGAGACACAAACAAGTGACTATTAAAATAAAATGTTGGATTGAAATAGAGATTAAATACATACAAAAAGAGCACCTGACCTCAACCTGTAGGGTGAGTAAAGCTCTGCAAAAGAAGTGATATTAACTAATGGATAGACAAGGGAAAAGGTAAAGGGAAAAGGGTATGCAAAGTATTCAAAGTCTCCAAAGTCCGAATGATTATGGCATGCTATTTCAGTCTGACGAGAATGAGAGTAGAAGAGGTTTGGTAAGGAGTTAGGCTAAAGAAAAACAGAAACTAGATTAAAAAGGAATTTATAAGCCACATTTAGGAGTGTGGGCTTAAATCTTAGCAGATAGGAAGCCATAAAATATATTTTTAAACAAGGCGGTAAAATTATTATATTTACATTTTATTAAAACAATTAATCTGGCTAAGATAGGAGAGAGAGGAAGGAAAAAAAACAGTAAAACGTCCAGTCAAAAAAAAAAAATTTTCAGTCAAAAGACTATCCCGTTGACAAGATGAGAAGAGACATAGAAGGCGTCTCAATGCACTTAGGAAGTAAGGTAAGCTTGGGAGAAAAGGGTAAAGGAGTTAAGAATGATTCCCAGGTGCTGGGATAGATGGTGCCACCATTTACATAGGTGGGGAATATAGGAGGAGAACTGCACTGGGGAGTTAGGCAATCAGGGGAAGACTGACAGCTCATGACTTCAGCCTTAGGTTGAGCTTTAAGCATCTTTCGGGAAATTTTGATGAACATGACAAAAAAGCAGTACAATATCAATTTCTATTCAACAGTTCTCTGAGAAGTTGCTGTGCATCATACACTCTACGCTGGGCATTGTGGGCGCAGTATAGAATAAGGCATGCTTTTTTATCTGCCCTATTGATTCTTACCATCCATGAGGGAATATAGAAGCAGAAAAACTAATTATAAGTATATTGATAAGTGCTATAAAAGGGAAGTATGAAAAGGAGCAGGTCAGAAAGACAAATATCTATCATATGTTCTCACTCATGTGTAGAAGCTGATCTCAGGGAGGTAGAGAGTAGAATGATAGAAACCAGAGATTGAGTGGGGTGTTGGGGGAGGCGATGAAGACAGGTGGGTTAATGAGTACAAACATACAATTAGGTAGAAGGAATACATTCTGTTGTTTGATAGAAGAGTAGAGTGACTATAGTCAACAACAATATATTGTATATTTCAAAATAGCTGGAAGAGAGGATTTGAAATGTTCCCAACACATGGAAATAATGAATGCTTGAAGTGATGGATATTCTAAACACTCTGATTTGATCATTACATATTCTATGCATGTAACAAAATGTCACATGTATCCCATGAAAATGTACAAATATTACATATCAATAAAAATAAATTTAAAAATCAATCAATAAATGAAAAGGTACAGCAAATGTAATCTACTTTGAAGGTGTTAAAATACCCCCTTAAAATGGATATGAAACAAAAAATGTATTATACCTGAAAAGAGATGCCTGATCTGTAAATAAATGGCAGGCCTACTTTACATTTATTTTCAGAATATGACATATCAAACTACTGAGATATTAAGCTTTGGAAGATGATATGGTTTGCATTTGTGTCCCCTCCCAAATCGCATGTCAAATTGTAATCCCCAGTGTTGGAGGAGGGGTCTAGTGGGCAATGATTGGATCAAGGAGGCAGATTTCCCTGCTTGCTGTTCTCATAATAGTGAGTGAGTTCTCATGAGATCTAGTTGTTTAAATGTGTGTAGAACCTTCCCTTCTTTCTCTTCCTCCTGCCCCAGCAATTTAGGATGTGCTTGCTTTCCCTTCACCTTCCTTCATAATTGTACGCTTTCTGGCCTCTCCAGTAATGCTTCCTGTACAACCTCCTGAACCATGAGCCAATTAAACCTCTTTTCTTTATAAATTACCCAGTCTCAGGTAGTTCTTAGAGGTGAAGCCAGCTGGACTTCCTGGGTCCAGTGGGGACTTAGAGAACTTTTCTGTCTAGCTAAAGGATTGTAAACACATCAATCGGCGCTCTATGTCTAGCTAAAGGATTGTAAATGCACCAATCAGCACTCTGTGTCTAGCTAAAGGATTGTAAATGCACCAATCAGCACTCCATAAAATGGACCAATCAGCACTCTGTAAAATGGACCAGTCAGCAGGTTGTGGGCAGGGACAAATAAGGGAATAAAAGCTGGCCACCCCCAGCCAGCAGCGGCAACCCACTCAGGTCCCCTTCCATGCTGTGGAAGCTTTGTTCTTTTGCTTTTCACAATAAATCTTGCTGCTGCTCACTCTTTGGGTCTGCACCACGTTTAAGAGCTATAACACTCGCCATGAAGGTCCACGACTTCATTCTTGAAGTCAGCAAGACCATGAACCCACCAGAAGGAAGAAACTCTGGACACATCTGAAGGAAGAAACTCTGGACACATCTGAAAGAAGAAACTCTGGGCATGCCATCTTTAAGAGCTGTAACACCTTGAAGGTCCGTGGCTTCATTCTTGAAGTCAGTGAGACCAAGAACCCACTGGATGGAATAAATTCCGGACAGAGTTCTTTATAGCAGTGCAAAAATGGACTAATACAGCAGATGCTATAGTTCTTAAGCTTTGTAATGACAATCCCAGAGATATGTTCATAACCTAATTTTACTTTTGCAATTTACTTTTTCCTAAGCTTTTTATACACCAAATATATTATTGAATAACTTCTATGAGCCATTAGTACAGTTGTGATGGACTATCAAAAATGTTATATAAGTGATGGAAAATGAGATTTATTGAAACTAAGTGATTTGAGCTTTGACTTAGAATTTATGCTGTTGGTCTTGATCAGACAGTATGCAGTTATGGAAAGTTTATGATCTAGTAATTTGTCATGGTCATAGGTCTGCCACAGAAAGACTGATTTATAAAAGCTTTCCTGATAAGCCCATGCTAGTTTAATGGTATTTTAATGTGTTTTAAACTTGGATCCACCTCACACTATTGTCTGATGTTGTTTTAGTTGCATAGTGGTCTGATATTTTAAACATAAATTGTTCTCCTACATTCCTTACTAATTTGATTACTGATTTTGGAAAATGCATTAACAGTGCTTGGTATGAAGGGATGAAATTAATTGTACTATCAATATTCATGTAGAGGTCTAATAATAAAAGACAATAAGGAGTTTAATTAAAGGGGCATGAAGTTTCCAAACTTTTCCTCCCTTATTCAGTGCTCATTACAATATCAAGGCAAAATGAAGACTTTGATTTGTTGTTTGCTATCCCAGCTAATTAACTGTAATTCCTTTATTAAAAATAGGCATAATAAGCTGAAATCAGTTATAGCATCTCTATAATCAGGCTGAGGATGATGGGGAAGGTGAAGACTTCATTTTTCCTCAAATAATATGCAGATGAATTATATTTAGCATTTAGCATGAAGTCCTTAAGATGCCTAGTTTAGAACTTTAGAGTTTATGGGTGGTGCCAGAGGTCATAAAGTACAGTAATGCATTACTACAAGCAAGGATCAGAGACCTCTAGATGAGAGTGGCAGCTGTCAGCACTCTGACTATAACAATATGAGTAGGGTGGACAAAGTATGAACATCGTATCAAGAGGGGTATGGTATAGGTGTAGAACTGGGAAGTTTGGAATCATATAAAACTTCTAGGAAACCATGAAATGCTTGCTCTCTATTCAGACTAAGCCTACCCTTTCTTGACTTCATCCAATGACATGCAAGACAATTTAGGACAACTTTTGACCTCCTGCATAATGGATATCTATATCTATATCTATATATATATATTATTCATATATCTATATCTATATATATAAATAAAATGGATATATCAATTTTATTTATCTATAGATACATAGATTTTATCTATCTATATATTTTATTTTATATCATTTTATTTTATCTATAGATATATAAATATAGATATAGATATAGATATCCATTTTATTTGTATATATAAAGCCCTGGTGTGTGTGTGTGTGTGTGTGTGTGTGTGTGTGTGTGTATAATGTTTCTTTCTCTAAACATAGGATTAGGAAGATTTCTATTTTTGTCATCGGTCTGATTTAAGTTTTATACAATGAACTTATGCTTCTTTCATGAACAGGGAATAATTAATTCATTTACAGTCCCTTCTCTAACTTAGCATATATAAATATTTCAACAGACTCAAAGTTATGTACAAGTCTTTTAAGGTTATTATAATGTTAATAAATTCCTAGGGAGCAACATACTACCTTTTTAATAGTTTAAATTATTACCTGGACATAGCTGCCATGACTAATATTAATGAAATAACAAGTACTTGGAAGCATCACTAATAGAATTTTTTACCTTGGGAGAAAAAGTGCCACAGAAAATAAATTAAATGGTAGTCTACATTATCATGCAATTATTGGTATTAGAACTCTCCATTTGACCGCACATTCTAAAATTTTATTTGCGTTCTAAAATGTGATACATTATCTGCATGTTAGACCCAGCCAACTGTGCAAGGGAACGCTTACTAGACAATGAACTTAAAAACTTTTGATTACATAAATGTCTTCTTTTGAGAAGTATCTGTTCATATCCTTCACCCACTTGTTTGATGGTTTTCTTTTTTCTTGTAAATTTGTTTGAGTTCATTGTAGATTCTGGATATTAGCCCTTTGTCAAATGAGTAGATTGCAAAAATTTTCTCCCATTCTGTAGGTTGCCTGTTCACTCTGATGGTAGTTTCTTTTGCTGTGCAGAAGCTCTTTAGTTTAATTAGATCCCATTTGTCAATTTTGGCTTTTGTTGCCATTGCTTTTGATGTTTTAGACATGAAGTCCTTGCCCATGCCTATGTCCTGAATGGTAGACACATGAAAAAATGCTCATCATCACTGGCCATCAGAGAAATGCAAATCAAAACCACAATGAGATACCATCTCACACCAGTTAGAATGGCGATCATTAAAAAGTCAGGAAACAACTGGAGAGGTGCTGGAGAGGATGTGGAGAAATAGGAACACTTTTACACTGTTGCTGGGACTGTAAACTAGTTCAACCATTGTGGAAGTCAGTGTGGTGATTCCTCAGGGATCTAGAACTAGAAATACCATTTGACCCAGCCATCCCATTACTGGATATATACCCGAAGGATTATAAATCATGCTGCCATAAAGACACATGCACACGTATGTTTATTGCGGCACTATTCACAATAGCAAAGACTTGGAACCAACCCAAATGTCCAACAATGATGGACTGGATTAAGAAAATGTGGCACATATACACCACGGAATACTATGCAGCCATAAAAAATGATGAGTTCATGTCCTTCGTAGGGACATGGATGAAGCTGGAAACCATCATTCTCAGCAAACTATTGCAAGGACAAAAAACCAAACACCGCATGTTCTCACTTCTAGGTGGGAATTGAACAATGAGAACACATGGACACAGGAAGGGGAATATCACACACTGGGGCCTGTTTTGGGGTGGGGGGAGCGGGGAGGGATAGCATTAGGAGACATACCTAATGTTAAATGATGAGTTAATGGGTGCAGCACACCAACATGGCACATGTATACATATGTAACAAACCTGCACATTGTGCACATGTACCCTGAAACTTAAAGTACAATAATAAAAAAAAGAAACTGTCAAAAAAAAAAAACCTTTTGATTAACAGAAATGGTCTCTATTTTCAGAAGACCTACAGAAATCAGAATGGCAACAGCTCATTTTGTACATTCATAAGAATAATGTTAAGTTGTACTATTTTAGTGAACTTAGAAAGTTACAATCATTGTCCTCAGCATAGCTTTCTCATCTCATAGATGTAGAAACTGAGGCCTAGGATAAAAGGATAACTTGCCTAAAGTTTCTCAAATCATTAAAGAGTACAGAAAGAATTTGAACCAAGCTTATCTAATAATTCTTGACTCTATCATCTGAACTACTCTTATTGGTTAATAGTAGTTAACTATTCATTAGAATTTATATGAGGTGTTGGTGGATAAAAGAAGGGTAGGCTTTATTTACCATTATTTGTGATAAAAATCCATTCATAATTGAATTGGTGAAATTTCAGTGACTGTTAAATTGGATATCTAAAAAGAGCTAATAAAATATTGAGCAGATTCTCTATAATTTATATGCTCATATATACATGTGTTCATAAGTTAATCACTTGCTTTGCTTCTTTGCTTAACTCATTCATAATTCCTGAGTGTTCCAATGTTTTCCCCTTTCTTGATTACAGAATGGCTCAGACCAGTTCTTAAAATTCCTTTGGAAATAAACCCATTTAAAAAGTTGTATAAAACTCTGGGTCTGTTTCATCAATCCTTAAATGCCCACGCAAACAACAACAACAACAAAAAAAACCACAAGTGTCCACAGACTATTTAAAGAGTTCATTTGTCTCCCGAAACTAGAGTGACCACAAACCTGGTTTTCGCAGGACAGTCCTGCTGTATACCTGTTGCCAGTGTCCCAGATGACTGTAACAGTACCCTGATTAAAACAGTAAATTATATGAACTCTCTACCTAAAAAGACTTGTATTTAAAATATATATTCATTCTTAATTTTCCTTTTATACTTAATTCTTTATTTTTAATTTTTGTGGGTACATAGTAGGTATATATATTTATGGGATATATAAGATGTTTTAATACAGGCATGCAATGTAAAATAAGCACATCATTGATAATGGGGTATCCATTCCCTCAAATATTTATCCTTTGAGTTACAGTCAGTCCCATTACACTCCATAAGTTATTTTAAAATATACAAGTAAGTAACTGTTGACTATAGTCACCCTGTTTCAGTATCAAATAGTAGGTCTTATTAATTTTTTTCTACTTTTTGTACCAATTAAGCACCCCCCTTCCCCCACTCCCCACCTTCCCACTAACCTTCCCAGTCTCTGGTAATTATCCTATGTCCATGAGTTCAATTATTTTGATTTTTAGATCCCACAAACAAGTGAGAACATGCGATGTTTGTTTTTCAGTGCCCGGCTTATTTCACCTAATAATCTCCAGTTCCATCCATGTTGTTACAAATGACTGGATCTCATTCTCTTTTATGGCTGTGTAGTTCTCCATCGTGTATATGTACTACATTTTCTTTATCCTTTCATCTGTTGATAGACATTTAGGTTGCTTCCAAATTTTAGCTATTGTAAACGGTGCTGAAACAAACATAGGAGTACAGATATCTCCTAGGTATACCGATTTCCTTTCTTTGGGGCATATACCAAACAGTGGGATTGCTGGAACATACGGAAGCTCAATTTATAGGTTTTTGAAGAACCTCCAAACTGTTCTCCCTAGTGGTTGTGCTAATTTACATTCCCACAAACAGTGTGCAAGGGTTCTCTTTTGTCCACATTTTCACCAGTATTTGTTATTGCCTGTTTTAGGATACAAGTCATTTTAACTGAGGTGGGATGATATCTCACTGTAGTTTTGATTTGCATTTCTCTGATGATCAGTGATGTTGAGCACCTTTTCATATACGCATGCTTACCAATTGTATGTCTTCTTATGAGAGATGTCTACTCAAATTTTTTGCCCATTTGTTTATTGTATGACTAGATTTTTTTTTCCTGTAGAGTTGTTTGAGCTCTTATATAATCTGGTCATTAATCCCTTGCCATGTGGGTAGTTTGCAAATATTTTCTTTCATTCTTTGGGTTGTCTCTTCACTTTATTAATTGTATACCTTGCTGTGCAGAAGGTTTTTAACTTGATATTATACCATTTGCCCATTTTTGCCTTGGTTTCCAATGCTGGTGGGAGTACTCCTCGAGAAATTTTTACCCAGACAAATATGCTAGAGATTTTCTCCAGTGTTTTCTTGAAGTAGTTTCACAGTTAGATATCTTAGATATAAGTCTTTAATCCATTTTGATTTGATTTTTGTATATTGCAAGGGATAGTGGTCTAGTTTTATTCTTCTGCATATGGATATCCAGTTTTCTCAGCACTATTTAATGAAGAAACAGTCTTTTCCCCAGTAAATGCTCTTGGCAACTTTGGCAAAAATGAGTCCACTGTAGGTGTGTGGATTTGTTTCTGGGTTATCTATTCTGTTCCATTGGTCTTTGTGTCTGTTTTTATACAAGTACCATGCTCTTTAGTATAATAGTCAGTTAATATGATTCCTCCGGTTTTGTTCTTTTTCCTTAGGATAGCGTTGGCTATTCTGGTTTTTTTGTGGTTTCACACAAATTTTAGAATTATTTTTTCTATTACTGTGAAGAAAGTCATTTGTATTTTGATGGGTATTGATTTGAATTTGTAGATCACTTTGGGTAGTATGGACACTTTAACAATATTAATTCTTCCAATCCATGAACAGAGAATATTTCTCTATATTTGTGGTGTTCTCTTCAATTTTCTATTTCTTTCATCAGAGTTTTATAGTTTTCATCATAGATACTGGATACTAGACCTTTATCAGATGCATAGTTTGCAAAAATTTTCTCCTATTCTGTAGGTTTTCTGTTCAATCTGTTGATAGTTTCCTTTGCTGTGCAGAAGCTCTTTAGTTTAATTAGGTCTCATCTGTCAATTTTTACTTCATTGCAATTGCTTTTGTAATCTTCATCATGAAATCTTTTCTCATTACTATGTCTAGAATGGTATTACCTAGGTTGTCTTTCAGGGGTTTTATAGTTTAGAGTTTTACATTTAAGTCTTTAATCCATCTTGAATAGATTTTTGTATATTGTATAAGGAAAGGGTCATTTCAATCTTCTGCACATCGCTAGCCAGTTATCCAAGCACCACTTTTTGAATAAGGAATCCTTTCCCTATTACTTGTTTTTGACAGGTTTGTAAAAGATCAGATGGTTGTAGGTGTGCAGCCTTATTTCTGGGTTCTCTATTCTGTTCCGTTGGTCTATGCATCTGTTTTTGAAACAGTACCATGCTTTTTGAGTGTTTCTGTAGCCTTGTGATGCCTCCAGCTTTGTTCTTTTTGCTTAGGATTGTCTTGGCTATTCAGGCTCTTTTTCAGTTCCATATGAATTTTAAAATAGTTTTTTTTTTCTAGTTTTGTGAAGAATGTCAATGGTAGTTTAATAGGAATAGGATTGAATCTATAAATTGCTTTGGACAGTATGGCCATCTTAACAATATTGATTCTGCCTATCAATGAGCATGGGATGTTTTTCCATTTGTTTGTCATCTCTCATTTCTTTCAGCAGTGTTTTTTTGTTCTCCGTGAAGAGATCTTTCACCTTCTTGGTTAGTTGTATTACTAGGTATTTTATTTTTTTGTGACAATTGTGAATGGGATTGTGTTCCTGATTTGGATCTCAGGTTGACTGTTTTTGGCATAAAGGAATGGTTCATTTTAAAACAAAGGTATTAATCAGGCATTTAGATAACACAAAGCAAACTTCACTTTTACTCTATAATTGTGTAGAAACACATTTACAGATAAATACACATATATGTGTATTTATATAGGACTATGAAGTGTTTCACAGACCTTTACTTAGAAAAATCAGCTATTATATTATTCTGTCAATTATAAATGTTACTACTTATTTTAATTATAGCAAAAAGCAATCAAAAACAGTTGATCAAACCAATTTCTAGAGGACAAAACCCTATTTTGAATACAACAGAAAAATCAATAACTTAATTTCTGTGACCCAAACTTACTTTGGAAAAATTTAGAACAAGAAAAACAAAACAGAAAAAAAAAGTCAACTTAATGTCTAAATGTCTGTATAGAATCTGGAAATAACTATTTCCAATTTCATAGGGAAATGGCCCTACATACTACAAAGGTGATTTTAAATAATAAATATATTTCCCTCAAAATAAACTAACAATTGGAGATTATCATTTTCTCTAAAAATAATAATCTCCTTGAATTTTCATCATGACATATGGCTTCACTTAATGTATTGTGCTCTTCAGCATTTTTTTCAACTTTTTTTAATCAGGTCTCTACAGTGAAAAATTCAATCAAGTTTCAATGCAGTAATCAAATTCTCCTGTTCTTATGATTTCACCTTGTTCTCAGATGTAGTCTCATTTCATCTAATTCTCTGCATAAGAAAATTCCACATTTTCTGTCAATATATTTGTATTTAATCATAAACAATCATGTCATTTTTTGGCTTGGTGAGAATCAAAAATGAATTGTTCACTTTTAAGCCTCTTACAAAAGCACATAGAATAAAAACTTGAGTTAATCTTCAAAATAAGATTTAAACATTTCTAGAGCACTCTTAGTTTATTTTTGTTTTTCTTCTTTTAAATGGGACACAATGTCATTTTGGACAAAACACTTTTTTTCCTTCAGAGCAATTTCAAAAACATTCTAATGCCCCCTACCCCCACCCTCCCCAACACACTCACTCGTTCCTTTGGAAGACTTGTTTCTCCTCGCCATCCATGTTAATGTTATTCTGTCAAGGGTCTTAATTATTTTATTACACTCACTAGCTATGACAATTGTTTCAGAGTTTGCACTTATGTCTCAAGCCAGACTATTCAAACGTTTGCCCCACATTTTTATGTACTGAATCTGAGAAAGACACCTCCCTCCTTTAAGACTGATGAACTGTAATAATACAAGCATGGAGCTGCCTGTATCCATTTCTTTTCTTTCGCATGCTTTGTATAGGAATAGCCTACCTACTTGTTTTTGTTTGTTTGTTTGCTTGAGGTGGGGTCTTGCTCTGTCATCCAGGTTTGTTTGTTTGTTTGTTTGAGGACCAATCTTGCTCTTTCTCCCAGGCTGGAGTGCAGAGGCATGATCTTGGCTCACTGCAACTTCCACCTCCAGGGTTCAAGCGATTCTCCTGCCTCAGCCTCCGGAGTAGCTGGGATTACAGGCACGTACCACCACACCCAGCTAATTTTTTTTGTATTTTCAGTAAAGACAGTGTTTCACCATGTTGGCCAGGCTGTCTCAGACTCCTAACCTCAAGTGATCCGCCTGCCTTGGCCTCCCAAAGAACTGGGATTACAGATGTGAGCCACTGGGTCTGGACTGCCTACGCATATGTAACAGAATAGAAGTCTGAACTACCAAGTTAGAAGACATACAAACCTCTAGAAGACTACCTTCACTTCCGGCACCAACTGCAAGTTTGAACCATTTCCAAAACCATTCTCGTGTTTTATAATTAGCTAGACAGACTCACAGAACTCACTGAAAGCTCTAATTCTCATGATTGCAGTTTATTACAAGGAAAAGATACACATAAAAATTATCCAAGGGAAAAAGTGTACATGGCAGAGTCTAGGAAGTTTCCAAATGCAGAATTTCTGTTGCCCTTTCCCCATGGAATCAGGATGCATTACTCTCTTGGCATTGATGTGTGACAATTATGCAGAGGGTACTGCCAACCAGAGAAGCTCACCTGAACTTCAGTATTCAGAGTTTCACTGAGGCTCCATTATGTAAGCATGATTAATCTCCCGTGGGGCTGATTTCAGTCTGCATCTAGACTGATACAACACGACCCAAAGCCCCCACACTAAGTCACATTGTTGCTCCTTCTGGCATGGTCAGTTCCTACCCTAACACTACACAGGTGGGGCCAGCCAAATTCTTTACTCCCCACAGGCTTATAGGTATAGATGAGACAGACATACAAATAAAGAGACAGAGAGAGAGCGTGACTTTTTGAGTCCTATAGCTGATGGTGATGGAGGACTACACAACCTCTGTCTGTCCAAGTTACATAAGTCAATACATTACCATGTGTGTCATTAAAATCTAACATTGATTCTAGGATAAGAAACTCTTCTCTCAAACTTTTTTGTATAGACAGAGTTTTCTAGACACTAATGCACCTTTCAGCTCAATCTATATTTACTATTTACCTGCCATGGAAGATGGAAAGTGAAAGGAGCTAGTAGGGCAGGGTGCAGGCTAAGACAGGAAGCTGAACTCTATAGGTCAAAGTATCCGTATTTAAGGAGCTTTCAGTTATGCATTATCCTCCATTGGTCCTGTCCAAATGGCAGATCTGCTTAGTATGGATAGTGCCAGAGTATTTCTTTACTAAAGCTTCAGTGTTTAGAGCTAGAGTGATGACTGAAACAATTCTAAGTAAGAAAGTCAAGCCTGACCAAATTCAGAAACACCTGCTGTAGTAGACAGAATAATGAATCCCACAACGATGCCTATATCCTAAAACCTGTGACTATATTACCTTACATAGCAAAACAGACTTTGAAGATATGATTAAATGGGGATCATGAGATAAGGAGATTATCCTAGATTATCCAGATAATCCAGATAGGCTCAATGCAATTATAACAGTCCTTACAAGGGAAGGCAAGCGGGTCAAAGTCAGAAAAGATGTGAGGATGGAAGCAGAGGTTGGAGTGATGCACTTCAAGGCTAAGGGAGAGGCCATGAGCTGAAGAATGCAGGCAATGTCTGGAAGGTGAAATGGGAAGGAAACAGATTATCCTGAGCCTTTGGAAGGAGCACAGCCCTGATGACACTTGATTTTAACCCCATAAAACTGATTTAGGATTTATGACCTCCAAAACAGTAAGGTAACAGGTTTGTGTTGTTTTAAGCTATCTTGTAGCAATTTGTTTTAGCAGCAATATGATCCACATGCACGAACTCAATTTTAAAACAAGAGGCCTGAAGTAGTACCCAATAAATTTGAGAAAGTACTAAGGTCCTTCAGTTTCCCTTTTAGAGTAGAATTGGCCACGATGGGAATTTATTCATATCACTTATACAAAAATAACTTCCCTCTATTATACAACCTCTGTCTCATGTCATTTTTTTTTCAATCAAGCATGCAGCAGAATAGTTAACAACTTGTACTTGTTTTGTTTCACGGTGTTGTTTTGCTATTATCCATTGCCCATTCTTCATTCTTGTCTTTTTTTAAAGAAGGACTCCCCTGCAATCCTCTATCCATGGTCTTTGGCTGCAACAAATCTACTATAGAGCTTCGGGGATGGGCACATGATGCCACCTCCAGCTAGGCAGAAGATTCTACATGTTTAACTACAACGATTGATTCAGGAAAATGCATGTAACCCTAGTGAAAATCAAGCACAGATCTTTAGGCTGGTGCCAAGGGGCAAGTGCAGTCCTGGAGCTGCTGGTGACTTTCATCATTCATGCAGTGAAGTTTACTATCTGAGAAAAGAAGGTCATACAGGAAAAAGCACACGCAGGCGATGGAAATTGAAAGAAACAGAGACTGAGAGAGACAAAGAGACAGAGCATCAGAGAGAAAGACAAAGAGAGATCTAGGCTCTGGTGCCAGCTGTGACCAAACAAGGTCACTTTATTTGATCCTTGTAGTTATGTGAACAATTAAGTTTAATTGTTGGTTTAAACAGTATTTTAAAGGGGGTTTTGTGACTGGAAAAGCTAAACTCTTGACTCACACAAGTAGCTCAGGTGCACTCAGATTAAAACAGTATGAAGCAGATGGGAGCCCAGCTGGATCTCGAGAAGTGCAAAAGATTCCAGTTTCTCCAACTCTGACTTCATAGATCATGGAAATATTCACAAACATTCAGAAAAACAAGAATCTCTCACCTATTCACAGGTGCCTGGGATTTTTTCAAAGAATCATTCACCAAACTAGTGGTAAAGGCTTAAAATTTTATACACCTAGATGAGGGAAATTTATAACTGATTTACTTAGTGTCACTAAAGTAATTTTATTATGAAAACTGAGGCACTCTGAAACTAAAAGGAACACTAATATTTATGTCAAGGCAACAGGCATAAACAATGACTATTCCAGGCAAAACACGATATGGTCATCCTACCCAAAAGGAGTATGGCAAGTAAACGGGCTTTTGTTTCAGAAAGCTTGAGTTCAAACCCTGCTTCTGTCACTGCAGGCTTGTAGGTTCTTTAGCACTCTGGATTTTTTTTTTTTTTCTTATTTTAAAATAGTTGGGATAGAACTCTCAAATGATTACTGTGAGAATCAAACACTTGATAAAAAAATATATAAGCACTTACCAACCACAAACACTTATGTCAATTAGTTTTTTTATTATTATTCTTAGAATCTTATTTTGTTAGAAGGAAGAAAGGAAGAAGGGTACCACAGAGATGAAGTGAGACAGGAAAAGATAAAAGGATGAAAAGTGGTCAAGGGGCCAGCTCTAGGCTTGAGTGTGTACCTGTGGGCGGCTGCTACCTTTCTTGAAGGCAGAGGGCACCACCTAGAGGTAATATGGGTGCATTACATTCTATCGGCTGCGCTCGTGAGTCTTTGTAATAAGGACATTTTGTTAGCATTTCCATCAAAGGAATTGATCATTGAGGGGCTGGCAGCCTGCCCAGCTCCACAAACGGGAGTGAACTCTGGCCCTACTCTGATCCATTTAAATATTATGTGACCATCTTAAGAAAACACTTCTCAGTAAATCTTTGATTTTACTTCCTTCGACTTAGCTAGCTAGAGACTTGGATGCAAGCCCCAGCTCCCCTACAAGGAGCTGTGGGATCTTAAGAAATTTCCTAAAATGAGGGTGTATCAGAGTCATTTAACAGAAAATACCGTGTAGTCCAATTTGAATTCAACATCTGGCTCCACTAATTACCTTGGAAAAGTTATTTGCCCTTCAATATCTTCATTTTCTCAGAAAAAAAAAAAGATGAAAATAACAACAGTACCTTTCTCATGAAGTTGTTATGAGGATTAAATGAGATGCTGCGTGTAATGCACTCGCAAGAGCAGCTGGCTGATGCAATCTGTGCTTGATAGCTCATTATTTTCTCCTTCGTTGGTGCCTCCCAGACATAACCTTTTACAGTTAAAATAATGTAGTCTAAACCAATGCAAGTAGACTTTATCTAGCTTTTAAAATTTATGAGGGCCAGGCATGGTGGCTTATGCCTATAATCCCACCACTTTGAGAAGCCAAGGCAGGAGGATTGCTTGAGCCCAGCAGTTTGAGACCAACCTGGGCAACATGGCAAGACCTCGTCTGTACAAAATATTTAAAAATTAGCTGGATGTAGTGGTGCGCGCTTGTGTTCTTAGCTATTTGGGAGGCTGAGGTGGGAGAATAGCTTGTGCCCGGGAGGTCAAGCCTGCAGTAAGCTGTATTCACGCCACTGCACTCCAGCCTGGGTGACAGAGTGAGACCCTGTCTCAAAAGAGAAAGAGGGAGGGAGGGAAGGAAGGAAGAAAGGGCGAAATTTATGTAGCCATTAGCTTAACAAGTCCAGCTTCCTAAACTTCTAGTTCTAACTCATATTTTTCCCTAGTTGACTGACTTAAAGATGTGCTACCCTCTCAATTGCTGATGTACAGACCCATGACTCTGCATCCCTCAGGATATCTACTTACTTATTATTGAACAAAATCTAATTAGGCAACTAAACTCAAAGGAAGTATCTAAGGAGAAGCCCATCAGCCTCCAAATAATCGCTGCCTTTTCATTCTATGCAGATTGAAATTTGCAATGGAAATGAGATCAGTACCATGTATATTCTTAGTTTGGAATATTTAAGTGGCACATTTCTTCAGATTTAACATGTACAGTATTTTAAACAACAATAGTTGTTTGACAGAAGACTCCAAACTCTTTTTATGCAGCTGTTGCTTTCAGTTGCTGAAAGATAAGAAATTTTAATTATATGGTGAAACATTTTCATCAGGAGCTTCTTGGAAATATCTTTTCTAATACATAAATTGACCACTTGTGCTGTTTTATCTCTATTCTCATTACTGAAAATTATTTGAAGTTCCATACAAATTGAATAGCTTAAAATAGATTAAAATTCTGGGTTAAAAAATACAGGAATCAAATTCAAGGTTTTTGAACACTCTGTCCTTTTTGTTCTAGCCCATACAAGTTCATCAACTCACAATT
The DNA here is from genome assembly GCF_029281585.2 of Gorilla gorilla gorilla. NCBI lineage: Eukaryota > Metazoa > Chordata > Mammalia > Primates > Hominidae > Gorilla > Gorilla gorilla. The sequence continues at coordinate 58,106,773 of NC_073232.2, read as the reverse complement.
AACTGAGTAAGTATTGTGTTTGATCTAACAGATCTGGGCATGAGCTCTATGCATGATTTATCACAAGCATATAGGATTTCTTTTACAAGGTGAAAAGGAAAAAACCAATAAGGAAAGTCTGGTATTATTTTTGTCTCTTTTGTTAAACTTGCTCTATAGAGCACATGCAGTGATCAAAATTTACTCAAAAACCTGAAGAATTTCTGTAGTCTTTAAAAATGTAGAGACAAAAGCTAGTCGTTAAAAATACTCTAAAAAAAAAAAGAAAAGAAAAAAGAACAGTTTGTCTCTTAGAAAAGAAGAGCCCTATGAATCTGCATTATTATTCATTTAAACTCAATTTCAGAACCTATGTAAAAAATAGACAAGATCTGAAACCTTAAAAACTAACACATACCAAGGATGTATTATTTTCTGGTTTAATTATTTTATTTTTTTCTAAGATATAGCTATAAAGTAAACATGCAGCATTTAAATACATGTGTAGATTGTAAAAGTCATTTTCATTAATATCCATCTAATTATGAATTATTAGATACCCACCCAAATATCACACTGTCCTAAGAAAGATAAAATGATGCTGGTCAGAGTAGAAAACCCAAATTTATCAAGAAATTGATGGAAGCATCTAGTGAGAAATGCTAAAGAATAGAACAAACGCTGATTAAAAACTTGATGCAAAGCCTATAAAGGCATGACAGTGCAAATAAAGTCACATGAGCCAGTAGGCAATGCCATGTTTGGTGATGAAGACAGCTGGCATTAGACTTTTGGATACCACCCTGAATCACAAAAGGCATCAATTTTGAAGTCAAGTTATGAGGACTACACTTCTAAGGCTGAGATCATTAGAAGTGTTATTTAAACAAGTTGCTTAACTTTGTCCTCAAACTCCACATATACCAAGCAAGTTAGTTTGATTTGTAATTTTAACATAAGACACAAAGAAAGGCTTTGTGTCCATGAACTCTGGTGAAGGAGAGGTGTCTAGAGGTATGTGTGACTCCCTAAAATTTACTACTTTTTTAGAGACAAGGTCTTGCTCTATCACCTAGGCTAGAGCACAGCATCGCAATCATAGCTCACTGCAGCCTCGAACTCCTAGGCTCAAGTGATCTTCCCACCTCAGCCTTTTGAATAGTTGGGACTGCAGGTGCAAGCCATGGTCCCTGGCTAATAACAACTTTATTAAACAATTATTATGATGTATTGCAGTCTTGAAATTAAATACATCAAACCTATGAAAAATATTCTGAGAGTATTCAGCATTTTAGCAAAATTATGCAACTAAATTCATGGATGATAAACACAACATGGTTCAACAAGAAACAAGCATGGATATTTAGAGATCATTTATAATCTGTCTGAATGATGTAAACGAGAAAAGTGTGCCATTCCACAGTGGATCCCCTGGGGCTTCTCTAGTAAACGGACCAGCAAGCAGTATGTATCGATTAGGATACATATCTTAAATATGCAAATAGTGGCCACGCCAAAGAGATCTCCCAAGATATTTAGAATAATTTTAAAATTATACATCATGAGAAGACTGGCCTCCTTGTATGTGTAAAACACACAAGAAGATATAATGTAGTGCTCTGAAGCTGGAGTCACTGTCCTCATTTTTAAGCTTGTATTCTCATGATATTCATGGGATCCCACTTCTCTGTAAGAGCTTTTTTGACTATTAGAATGAAGCTCAAATTCAACTGTGCCTCCAAATAGCTACCCTGTGACTATGTCTGAAGGAGAGAAATCCTGTAAAATCATTTTAAACAACCAGCTGTTATAAAACACAAAGTCCTCCCTCTTCTGATTTGTATTAGAATTGCTATTACATCATTTCAACATGTAATTTTCAGATTTTAACTAATGTCTGTTGCAGCTTTAAAATGCATTTAACTTTTCTCATGTCATCTAGGACCTATCAGTTAAAAGAATCACTAAGAAAAGGAGAGTCTTTGAACATCACTATTTTTTCAGCTTCAGCTTTACAAATAACGTTGACCATCAAGAATATTATTGCTTCACAACAGCATATAGATGAAAGTTTCTTTTAGTTCAGCCATGATGAGATGCTTTTTCTCAGACATGTTTGTGATTTTTTTTAGTTTCTTTTCATTGTCCTATTAATCCAAATATATATTAGTAAGCACACTAATGATTGTTTAATTGATTGCTATTTTAGCTCCATTGCCTTATCAAAGAAAGGGAACTTTCATTAATCTCTGGTATTTCTTTCAGATTATCTGCATGCACATTTCATCCGGTTCTCAGATATCGTCACTTGTTCACCACAGTAGAAGACTCAGAAATATCCATGGCAACACACTGGAGACCCTCACTGCCTCAAGGGCAGAGCTGGTTTGAACACGGCCTTTCCATTGCTTCACTGCCCGCCGTTCACCCTCAAGGTCCATTCTGTGCCAAGACATTGCATGTTCTCAAGGCAATGACCCTGGAGAATGAATAGCCATGTGTGGCAGTATAAGTGCTTGGAAGGTGACTTAGCCCATTTGAACAATAAAACTGTCTTTTAAACAGGTCACAGTTTGTCTCAGAAATATTTTTTAAGGTTCCAATAGAAAAAGAGTTGAACAGTGGAAACTAAAGTATGAAACACATCTCTAAAAATAAGGAAACTAGTGTGTCTGTTCCTCTCCCCAGCTAGTTTGTTTAATTCTCTCTCACACTCTATGTATTACTACTCCCAAGAAAAAACTAGGATCCTTTTTAATTAAAACATAATCTTATTAATAAGACAAACATGGTCCTCCAGAAAATTTCCTGACTATTTTTCCAGAGCATGTTTTTTTTTTTGAGAAACACTCAAATTATTAGTTTTGCGAAAGAAGAAAATAGTGAACAAAACATTTTCAGCTCTCCTATCACACTGTAACATGGCATTCCACATAATTGCCTTTTTGTGTTCACCTTAGGTCTTGAAGTTCCTCTACTACGAAGTCCATAAGCAAAGGCTACAATCCTTAGGACTTAGAACACTTGATATCTCTTAATCCTCTCTCCTAGGTTTTCCTCAGCAAGAAAAGCACCACTCATTTGTCAATCCTTAATCATAACAACCCTATTATTTTATGACAGTCATAAATTTATTCTGCTGTATCTCCAACTAAATTATAAACCCTGATAAAAAGTTTGTCTTATTCATTTTTCTATCCTGAAGTTTAACACAGTGCCTGGCATAGAGCTGGCATTCCATAAGTATATAATGAATTATACAAAAGAAAATGCAATTAAATCATAATAATGGGCAGATAGTTCTTCAGCTTTTTAAAAATGTCTTATCTATAAAGCTGAAAACACTTTGGAGTTCATGTAGTTCTTTGCTTTTGTGTTATACCTAAGAAATTATTATTATTATTATTTATTTATTTTTTTTTGACACAGAGTCTCGCTTTGTCACCCAGGCTGGAGTGCAGTGGTGCTATCTCTGCTCACTGCAAGCTCTACCTCCCAGGTTCATGTTATTCTCCTGCCTCAGCCTCCCAAGTAGCTGGGACTACAGGTGCCCACCACCACGCCCTGCTAATTTTTTGTATTTTTAGTAGAGAAGGGGTTTCATCGTGTTAGCCAGGATGGTCTCCATCTCCTGACCTCGTGATCCACCCAGCTCAGCCTCCCAAAGTGCTGGGATTACAGGTGTGAGCCACCACACCCGGCCTATACCTAAGATATTTGAGGTCTAGAGAATTTACATGATTTGGTAACAGGCTACTTAATTTTGGGAACTACCTCCATTAATTTCCATATCATACTTCCTTTCTGTTCTTCATTACATTTGAATAATAATTCAAATACTATGGAAATAAAAATCCTTTTTTCATCTTTTTTAGAAATAAACACTTTCTCATTAAAAATCACTCTTTGAGCACTTAACGAAGAACAAGGTACTCAACTAATCTTTAAAAAGTAAATGAAAAAAGGCAATTTATTGTTCCTGAGCTCAGAGAAGTTGTCATTATTATGGTTGAATGAGAATTCTGCTTTGACTTGTATTCTAGTTTCTATTTCCAGCCATCACAATAGGAGTTAAAAAAAAAAAAAAAAGAAGAAGAAGAAAGAAAAAGAAATGCTGAGGTTTGCTGGCAACCATCAGAAACTAGAGGAGAATTGTGGGACAGACAGGTTCTCCCTCAAGAGTGCTCAGAGGACTAACCCTGCTGACTCCTTGATTTTGGACTTCTGGCCTCCAGAACTGTGAGAGAATAAATTTCTCTTGTTTTGAAAAAAAAAACCAAAAACCATGAACTAAAGAAATATAAAATATCTGCATGTATTTAACTTAGTACAATAGTCCTCCCTTATGTGCAGTTTCGCTTTCCATGGTCAATCACGGTCCAGAAATCTTAAACGGAAAATTACAGAAATAAACAATTCATAAGTTTTAAAAAAAAAGAAAGATAACTTGGGTCTTTCTTCTCATAACATTCACAAATCAGTCTCATTAGGTTTACATGTAATAAATGGCATAGCGATTTATCTATCATTGCGTATTACAGAGGAAGGAAGGGAGGAAGGAAGGAAAGGGGGGAAGGAGAGAGAGAAGGAGAGAGAGAAGGAGAGAAAAAAGAAAGGAAGGGGAAAAAAGAGGGGGAAAGGGAGTTCATTGCTAAGTCTTAAAGACATGGCATAGAAATTTTAATTTTTGGGTTTTTTGTTTGTTTTAATGGTTGTTTTTTTTTCATTATGTTCTTTTTCTATTCCCCTACCACCTCATTTATTTTTTTATAGAGATAATGGGTGATTATATTGCTACCATTGCTATTAAAATTCATGTACTTTTCCCTCTACTTGGAACTTTAGAGCAAATATAATTACTTAATCTTATTGATGTTTATTGCTCTGTTGCAGTAGCTCATTTACATGCATATTTCCTCAAAGGATTTTCTTGCCTGAGGTTTGGGGAACAATTCGGTTATATTAGTTTAAATCAACAGGTATTATTATTATAACAATTATAAAATATATTGATGACAACCTTTCTGTAACAAACTTAAGGACAATTTATGTCATTTAATCCTCCCAAAGAGATAAGACATTGGTTTCCATAATCTTCAAATTATAGAGGAAAAGGGATATAAAAATGTTAGAATGGACTTGAAGAAAATCACTTAGCAGAACATGGTCAAAATGAGAAAAATAATTTTAAAATCTGTGGCTATTGTAATAAGCACATTCAAGTGCATTAAACTGCCATAAAATCTATTGCACTTTAGTGTAAATATGAGAATGATTAAAATGAAAGAATAATTTTAAACAAAGTTCTCTTGAAATTGCAAACATTTATCGTATACTTAATAGACCTTTTCTTTATATTAGCACAAAATTAATCCCTATAGGAAAAATCAAGGCCTATAAACCATTGTCGTTATTTTTAAGAATATGTCAAATAGCCAAACTAAATTTCCTTGATCATAAAATATACTTAAGGAACCTATAATATAAGATATACATTCTAACAACCGATGTTAATGAGAAATGGGACACTATTACAGTTCCATGTTGTTCTCAACTTTTCTCTATTAAAACTGAAAGGACAATCCCTTGAAGTGAGGGGAACACCAATATATGAAACAATAATGTTATTGAATAATATACTTCATTGGCAGAAGCTCATTACCATGGTAATGCAACTACTCAAGGCAACATCATTTTGCTCTTTTGTCCATGAAACTTGTTAAGGTAAAATCTGATGTTAAAATTAACACCCCCTAGACGAGATTATTTCCTAGAATTATAATTATGTATAACGGGTAACAATAGCATTTTTCACTTAACATTTTAAAAAGTGTAAAAGCATCACACTTAACCCTGTGTGATCTTGGAGAAACAGGTTAAGCTTTCAGCAACTCATCTGCTCTATTTCTAAATGGGCACCAACTTTCTATAGCAGGAAATGGACTGAGGAAACTCCTCAGAGAGCAATAATGACCTATTTAAAAGTAGTCAAGAAATATGAAAAACAAAGCACCTTCTAGGGTGTGCAGCAAAGGGCTGTGGGGAATAATGGACTGATGAGTCACTCCCTAATAGCAGAATTGGTCTAATCAAGGAACAGCCCCTGGCCCCACAGTAAGAAGACCTAACAGCATCTGCCCTGTGAGATTTCAGAATTAATGCAGACGAGTGACTGCTATGTGGTTTTCCTCTCTCCCTTTTTTGAGTAGACACATATCTTGTAATTATATTGCCTTAGTCTAATCCTTGTGTTGGGTGTGTGTGATATTGATAAACTTGTTAATAAAGCTCTGGATTTAGAGAAGTGCATCCTGACTTGAAGTATAAGGTAAGATACTAGATTCACAGTCTGATACTGTGTTTAGATGAGATTTTATGGGGCCATTGAAAGAGATGAATGTATTTTGCATTTGCGAGGCACATATATAATTTTGAGCAGAGGGTAGAATGGTAGATTGATTACATTAATGTAATCAGTGAATGTCTCTATATCCAAGTCATTTGTTCTATAAATTCCCAGTCTCTCCCCTTTCTGACTCTGAAAGAGGTTGTGTCTTGTTTTGACCAATGGGTATTAGCAAATGTAATCAGAGAATTGAAAGTTGTAGGTGTATTACTATTTGCTGAGATCATTCTAGACAACAGCCAGTAGACCACAAAACAGGTAAGAGCACAGTCAAGACCAATTAATCTCAGCCCAGATCAGCAGAAATGCCAAGCTGACCCATACACCAATTTGTGAAAAATAATAAATGGTGGTTGTTTTAAGCCACCAAGTTTTGAGGTAATTTCTTTCGCAGACATCACTAACTGAAATAACTTCACTGGAATAATCTAGGTCTAGGGCTCCAAATCCTGTGTTGAACCAGGATTAATTACTGGACTACAGATAGTTTCCACTGAGTTTTACCAATAAATCCCTTTTCTAAGACTATCTTTAGGAGAGTCAGTGTCGGGCATATTAACCCTAACTTCTCAGTCCAATACTCTGATCACGAAGCTTGTCCTTAAAAGTCATGCTTAAAGCAAAATACCACAGTTTCATAATCAATCCCCTAAGAACTATGAGAATAAGAACTAAATTTGCCAAAGAAAAAACTGGTGGATTATTAGCAATTCCAAATAACCACCCTCAGGATGCAAATTATTTCTCTTGAGGAATATGTGGTAAGATCTTTTTTATGGACACCCCAAAAGATATCCAGTATCTGGCATGGAAAATATTAATAATGCTGACATCACAGATTGAGAAAAGTCTTAAGAAGACCTCTAAGATTTCTTCCAAGTATCTTCCAGTGACCTCCATTATTCTGAGAGATGAAAGAGCCATCCCAAATAACTTTCCTAAACCTTGGGTGCTAAGATCCTTTTTTGTCACTCACTTGTATTTGCCAGTACTGCTACATGGTGTATAAATCAAGTTTTCCAGGAAGTTATGGGAACAGAGTAGGGGAATTAATAGGCCCTGGAACTATTCTCTCTCTCTCTCACTGGAAGATTAGACATTTTAGCAAAGATAGTCACCACTTATGAAAATTGTAACAAAGAATTTGGGTTGGCCTTGGTGGTAATACTTCTTAGAGAAATCCCACTACAAGACAGTGTAAACCTGCTTCCAGCCTCTGATGAATTCAGTTTTCCATTCTTATTAGGTAAGAACTTTTTTCCTTCTAAATGTACCCATAGCCTCTGTCCCATACCAAGATTGTTCACCTCACTGGAAACCAGTAGTTACCCTTTTACCACCAGACTAACCCACTTCCATGTTATTGATGTAGTTGAAGTGTAGTCATTGGTACTTGTACCCAGGATGAGAGAAGCCCATATGGCAAAATGTTTGGACCCAGAAATATATTATCATATTAAACACAGTAAAAGTAATGGGTATGTCCTTCAACTGGGGGGTCACCAACAGTCTTCCCAAATATAGCACTACCTCTAGACTTTACCCAATCCATGGCACAGAGGGCAGCCAGACTCCTGTCAAAATAGGGGTGAAGCAAAAGTTCTGTCACACCATATTACTGTTTCTTAGTCATGAACCACATCAGAGGAAGAGCTAGTGCTTGCCTAATCATACAGCTTAAAATCCCAGGGCCAAAATGTCAGAGTGCCACTGCAGTCTGATTTTCAGCATAGCCTAAATGCTTGGCATTGACCTAGAATGCAATGAACGATAAGGCATTGACACACCTGCTGCTATTCCTGTCTCCATGAGTTTTCCCTGATAAATGCCACTCCAGCACCTTCAGTATGTGTGCTCTCTTGCCATTTCCCCTCATGTGTATGACAGTTAGCAAGGCAGGATGTAGATCTGGTCAGGTGGCTAGAAAGCCACCATGGCTTTCTAGAAGAAGATTGAGGGTTCAACTGAAAACGACCAACTGTAAAGGAGGGAAAAGTTCATCTGATGCAAATCAGTCAGGCTTTAATATGTGTGGTCACTGATGCTCACGAGAACTAACCTCGCATATTCTCTAAAAAGAGGACAGCCAGGGCAATAAGATCACCTGCAGTAGAATGTCTTGCTTGTGATTAAATACCATTGAGGGAAGTCCTTCTTAAAAATTTATGCATGCACGTGTGCCTGTGTGCACATGTGCAGACACATACACACACACATATGCACACAAGCACACCAGTATATAGGGTGTTTATCCAATGATGACTAAAAAATGAGAATGCTCAGACTGACTGTTTTGGACTGAAGAGACTATCTGGAAGTCAGAGATGAGAGGAGATCCAAAAATTGTACAACTTCTCTATGAGATTAGAATACTAGAGTCATCAGTGCGAAGGCACAGCCTCTAGGGTCTCACTAGCCCAACACCTCTGCATTATCAGAGTTATTCTATAACTGAAATGCCAAAGGAGAGCCAATTTCTCTCCAGTGGAAGATTCTCCTGCAGGTGAGCATAGGAAGGGTAACTGTTACCACTCAGACATCATTTGATCACCCAATGACGTTTCCTCCAATGGCCAGGCCACCCAACAGTAGGTATGTCTTTATGAAATTGATAGCGTTCCTCACCTTTTAACTACCCACATAATGAGCAAATAGAATACCAATCCAAGCCAGGTCTTTTCTTCTTCTCTCTTTTCTCTTTCTCCTTCAATTCTCTCTTCTCTGTTCTAGGTTTCTTCCAAATTTATTGTCGTTTGTTTTTCCCTTTGATTTCCATGTTTGATGTTTTTTCAAGTACCTGATCATCTTTGACTCCTTGCTTTTATGTAAGTGGGTCTGTTAAAAGTAGATTAGACTCTCCATATGCTTGGGTGGGATTTATTGATTCTGAGCTTCACTGAAATATTCTCATTTGCGGGACAATCCCCTATCTCAGTTTTGTTAAGTCTTTTATTCTTAGGATGATGAGATACTATCATGCAAAATTATTTTATTTTCCTACCTGAATTATTTAGCCTTTGCTTCTAGCATTCTATGTCATTTGAGCAATGATGTAGAGTCAGCATATTCACTATGTAAATTTCCATTTTATCCCCATGTTGAGTATTTAACTTGTACTTTCCATTCTTCCCTCTGAACTCTACTATAGAGACCTTCTGTTTATGCTCTTTAGATAATAAATCTCCAAAACTGAGAGAATAAGAGGGGAAGTCATTCAGGTTTCTGAGTAGAGAGAGAAAATGAGTCCAAATGCTTTGCAAACAGACCTTGAAATAATCCTCCTATTATTTTCCATACCTGTGTTCATTTATGCCTTTAAAAAGTGCTAACCTGTACCAATTCCCAGGCCTTTTGGGGTGTCTATGAGGTAAACAATTTGACTTTACCCATTATTAAGTTAGGATTTAACTTTCCTGCACACGCTAACTCCATCGCGCTCGTTATCTTCATTCTGAATTTCCAATTTTTTTTCTATTCTCTCTTCTTATACAGGACTGTCTTTGTCAAAATAAGCATCCAAAAAATCCTTTTCTCTCACTTTTGTGTGGTTTCTTGAGGGAACTGACATAAACGTGTCCGTTCAAATGTGTCTGTCAAACCACCATTTTAAACCAAAAGTCTCAATCTGACTTTTCTTCGGAAAGAATTCCCACAACATTGGCAAACACATCAGCGTTTTAAGCTCAGAGAAATGGTGGGACTACAGTCATGCAGTTCCCACAGTGTCAAGTTATGACATCAGAAAATATGATCAATTCAAAGACGCTCTTGTCTGTTATCCTGTAATATTTCCCAGAAGCCTTAGTTAATATAGAGTTCATGGATCTTTTCATACCAGAAAGTGTAATCTCAGAGGGGAGATGCTTGAGTTACAGGAATAGTGATTAAATCCTGTGCCATACACTATCACTATCTTGAAAATTGAAATTATGAGGCACCAGCTGTTGGCTCTATTTCTCATAAATGCAAAAGTGCACATTAATGTCCCTGGAATATAAAATGCTACATGATGCAGGGCAGAAATGTCAGTGAATACATATGCATGATTTTTAATCTTTTTCATTCAGTGCAGACACTTCCTGTGAAGTACATTTGACATTATTTCTTAAATAACTTCATGGTGTGGTCAGTATAAATGCTTTGAAGTTGTACATTCTAGATACATTTTAAATATTTTGTTATTATAATAGGATTTCTTACCACAGGACTAAAAAGTGAAACTGGGGTCTAGCTGTGTGATCTTTACAATTCTGCTCAATCCCAGCAAATAGCTATTATTTCTATAGAAAAATATTCTCAAAATTTCGTTTCAGCATTTAAAACAACATCTGTTTGAACTTTTTAAATTTTCATTTTAAATTGATTCTTCTGACTTCGTGAAAACAACAAACCACATTTGTCCAATCTTCAGTCTCCAGGAGTCAAATCTTCAAATTATACTTTTTTCCAGCTGCCAGTAAGTATCAGTGAGCAAGAAGCCAAGTAGTAGAGGTCAAGTGTTAGAGGTGCTTTTTTATTGACTATTGTTTTCTGGTAAGATCTACACTGGCTCTACTGTTTATGAAAATAAATACTAAGAGATAAATAAAAAGTGGCCAAATACAACTTTTTCACTGTTTTAAGAAACTAAATACAGTTGCTTTAGTGCAAAGTCTCTACAGGATAGGAACTTATTATCAGCATTAGTAATACTAAAATTAATCTCTATAAAGGTGGAATTGCAACTTGAAAAATGAGCTACAACTATAGGAACTAATGAAATTACCTCAGTAGGATTCCACTTTAATGCCTTTGAGGATCACAGCAGATAATAAATGTAATTCCATTTAAGTTACAGTTAAATAAGGCAAATATTAGCAAACTATATAATCTACAAATATTGTGAAAACATGTTCTGATAAAGTGGTATGATATGCAACAAGTTCAAAATAAGGATTTTCAAAAGGTTAATGTTATCTATCAGTCTGACTTCTCTTGATCTGGATATTAATTATGGATTTTTTAACAGGTTATTTGTCTTTGTTTGGTTTTTATATTTACCTTTATTAATATTATCCTGAAGGTACATATGAGGTGTTCTGAATCAAGACACATTATCGTTGTTTACCTAAAAAAAACACTGCACATTCTTCATATCCCAGTCCTTACCTGTAGAACAATTCAATGAAAACCATGTCAGTACTACACATATGAATGTCAAAGTCTGTATTACAGACGAGGACTGGAGAAAATTGGACTTTATCTCCCTATATACATGGGGAAAAGACAATTGCCTCATTTACCTTTCTTGAAATCAGAGAGGAAACCTTTGCTCTTGGGAGACTGGATGAAAAGTATCCTGAAATCTCACTCTCAAATTTTTGAATATAAATACGTATCTCCAATGGCCAGATTCACCTGGTGTGTCTGACTTTTCTGACCTGCAGATGTCACCAAGATCTGAGACACATTTTTCCTTGAGAGGTAAACACATACCTCTGGAGTTAGGGAAATTTGTCTGGAGTTTTCTCACTATCTATACAGTCATAAATTAATTTCCCAAGGCTTGCTCTTATCTTAGGATCCAAAATTTTCAACAAAATTTATTCAAAAACTCCAACTCTACACAAAAACAAAAATATTTCCTCTCTATTCCACCCACTGGCTAGCTGCAATTACTGGCACTATGAATTTTCTTTGAGGGTTACCTGTAGTGATTCTCACACAAGTATAAACAGGAAGATATAATCCATCCCTTAGAAAATCCAGATTGTAAATATGCATGGCATATTTCATAAACATCATTAACAAAAAGTTGTTTTTACTTAACACAAAAGCAAATGTCATCTAATTTATCTTAACATAGAAGAGGGCCAGACTTCAGAAAGGAATTTGTAGAACAATGGACGATGTTGCTAGAGACTTTTCCAAGTTTCCACCAGCAGATTTTTCTCACTACCTTTGAATCAGCTAATTTCTTCCTTTCACATAAATTAGACGATGACATGCTTTTTCTTTCATTTTTCTTTTTACAATTAGCTTATTTCGGAATTTGTCATAACTATGACTTTTTCAAAACAACTAACATACCTTTACTTTAATTAAGACTTGAAGGATTATTTCTGATCTTTGTAGCAGTTCATTATCTTTTTCAAATTTCTATTTATCTAAAAATTATATTTTCTAAGCTTCATAAAACCAAATTTACATTAAAATACAATTTATTTTGTGGGAAACAGACAATTCTTTAAAAGCATGGTTTAGTTCAGCTTTAAATACAGAGCTACAGGATTATGTCAACCATATGAAATGGAGCATTTCTATTAAATACAATATATTTCTTCATAATGATATCCATATGCCAATTGAGAGTGGTTACTTCTAATTTATGATTTATCAAACTAATCAGTTTAGTCTCTGAGAAAGACTCAGTAGCAACAATCTAGAAAAAAACACAAATTATGTAGTTTTTCAAAAGGTTATATTTCATAGAAAATACAGAAAATGCTAAATTATGAAGTATATAGAGAACAATAAATATTTTGGCTATTATTTATGCAAATTGATCTACCATAATTCTAATTTTATCTTCAGGTACATATAACATTTGAAAGCAATTAAGTTCCTTGATGTAAATTTAATTAGTCTAATCCTAATTTCTTAAGTAAATATACCAGCTGAAAATAATAACATTTCTATAATCTGGCCTGGAAACAAAATCAGACAATGAAATCAGAAACATTGACCCAGATAAGTTTCATATATCATACTTGGATTATGTAAATCTCCTTAAGCTGATAAGCAACTTCAGCAAAGTCTCAGGATACAAAATCAATGTACAAAAATCACAAACATTCTTATACACCAATAACAGGCAGAGAGCCAAATCATGAGTGAACTCCCATTCCTAATTGCTTCAAAGAGAATAAAATACCTAGGAATCCAACTTACAAGGGATGTGAAGGACCTCTTCAAGGAGAACTACAAACCACTGCTCAATGAAATAAAAGAGGACACAAACAAATGGAAGAACATTCCATGCTCATGGGTAGGAAGAATCAATACCGTGAAAATGGCCATACTGCCCAAGGTAATTTACAGATTCAATGCCATCCCCATCAAGCTACCAATGACTTTCTTCACAGGATTGGAAAAAACTACTTTAAAGTTCATATGGAACCAAAAAAAAGCCCGCATTGACAAGTCAATCCTAAGCCAAAAGAACAAAGCTGGAGGCATCATGCTACCTGACTTCAAACTATACTACAAGGCTACAGTAACCAAAACAGCATGGTACTGGTACCAAAACAGAGATATAGATTAATGGAACAGAACAGAGCCCTCAGAAATAATGCCACATATCTACAACTATCTGATCTTTGACAAACCTGACAAAAACAAGAAATGGGGAAAGGATTCCCTATTTAACAAATGGTGCTAGGAAAACTGGCTAGCCATATGCAGAAAACTTCCTTACACTGTATACAAAAATCAACTCAAGATGGATTAGACACTTAAATGTAAAACCTAAAACCATAAAAACCCTAGAAGAAAACCTAGGCAATACCATTCAGGACATAGGCATGGGTGAAGGCTTAAGGACTAAAACACCAAAAGCAACGGCAACAAAAGCCAAAATTGACAAATAGGATCTAATTAAACTAAAGAGCTTCTGCACAGCAAAAGCAACTATCATCAGAGTGAACAGGCATCCAGTAAGGGAGAAAGATATAGGATGGGAACCTAGGCCTATCTCTCCTTTTCACTTTTTTCTGCCTTCTTTATATTTGCTGGAAGATGATTAGATTGTGCCCACTGGATTAAGGGTGGATCTGCCTTCCCCAGCCCACTGACTAAAATGTTAATCTCTTTTGACAACACCCACACAGACACACACAGGATCAATACTTTGTATTCCTCCCCCCAATCAAGTTGACACTCAGTATTAACCATCACAGAGCCCAAGCTAACTAAGACATTATCTTAGCAAATGTGCTAACATAATCTGCATCTTTATGGCCAGCAGCAACTTTTACACAACAAATTTCCAGATAATTACATCTGAGGCTTCTTAAATTTCTGTAGCCAGACTTTTGAATATTCACAGTCATATTCAATATTCAATTTTTTAAATAGTATATTCAAGCTTACTTTGTGACCCATAGACCAATCAGTAGCTCAGCTTCACTTCCTTGTTGGTGAACCACTCATTCAACACACAATTGGAATCTTAAATCATTTTTGTTTTGATTTTTTTATGATTCTCGTTTTTCCATTTTTCTCACTAGTTTTTGGTGGTTGTTGTCACTGAGAAACTTCAACAACTTGTTTTTTTATTTCCTTAAAATACATGAGTTCATATTTTCCATATTATATCCTTTAGTTAGATACTTTGTTTTATCCTTCATTTATAAAATTTTTCAGGAAGACTTATTATAATCATAATCAAACTTTGGCAGTAACTCCACTTTCTGCACTGTTGTTTATAACAGATGTTTCATTTACTTTATCACCATAGACCATGGGGAGTAGTGGTAGCTCTAACACTTGCTTACTTGTTGAAATTTTAATCTCATTGCAATTAAACTCAAAATCACCAAAACATAATAATAAAATATCTGTGAACAGCAAATGGAAGAGATAGCTGTCCATTCCAGTCTAGTTCTGTTGTCCATTGAGTTTTATTATTAAGCTTATAAGAAAAAAATGTACTATAGAGCTTTTCAGAATTGTGGAGTTGTATTCATTTATTTATGAGGCAGGCATTATAATTATCTCCTTTTTACAGATGAAGAAACAGAGTAATAGAAAAATTAAGTAAATTCCCTTTTTCAAACATATAGTGTTGGGAGTAGAGACAGACTTAAAACTTGGGCAGTCTGACTCCACAACCCTTACTATTAACCTCTCTACTAGATTGTCCCTCTATGCATTTTGACTTCTCTGTTTTCTTTTGTTGCCTCTTTATCATGTTCTTTATTTAGCCTATTTGTGGCTCAAGAAAGTGACATTATTACCTTTCACTACCCTCATGAAAGTGATTTAGGATATCATAACATTCCAGACAGGATTGATTGAATTCTGTAGAACAACCAATTATTTATCATTTAGCCCCCCAAAAAACAGTCAGTTTGGGCTTAACTTCCATTTACGAACTTAGATATCTAAGTTTGATTCTCAAAGTTTTGTGTGTATGAAAATATAGAAATATTAGTTATGACTTAGGAAGTAAATAGAAATATGATACAAATGAGTCTTACAAATAAAGCTTAGAATGGGAGAATGAGGAGGAGGTTGGTATCTTTTGCCTGTTTTACAAATCAGAAAGTAAAAATAGGATTTGGTGACAACAACATAGGCATACAATATATTTTCTTCTTTCACTAGCCGATGAGAACTTCCTTAGTCATTCTTTATACTTTTTTCTTAATGTACATATGACAAGCCCAACACACAAAGACACAAAATACTATGTGTATACCTTGCCACACAATAAACTTCATTGATCTGAAATGTAACTTCTATGTATTTAAACTCTCTAAACACTTGGTTTTCTAGGTCTTGTTGAAGTGTTTGTCTGTATTTTAGGAATGGAAACATACTGTCTAAACTTCAAACTTGTGTATGTTGCGTGTGTGTTTTAGAACATATTAGCCTTCAAAGACTATTCTTGTAAACCTTCTGCTATTGCACAATGGCAGCACATGTTTTCATGAAAAAGCATGTTTGATGGAAAGTGGACTGAACTAGAATTGGGTTCTCATTTTTATGCCTAATACCGACACCAACTAGCTATGGGACCCTCACCCAAACTACCTGAGCTACTTGGATAATAATACATGTAATGTGATTTCATTTTATTAAAAAGAAAGCTTGTTTACAAAATATAATAAAATATAATGTGTTACAGTTATTACAATAATGATATGTACCTTATACATCATTTGGAAAATACATGAAAGCAAAAATTAAATCTTTTTAATAAAACAGAAATCCGAGATCATTAATAGAAAATTAGAGTGCAATAATATTTTTGTATGTCTGTCCTAGTCATTTCAAGCTGCCATGACAAAATACCATAGACTGGATCACTTAAACAACATACAGTTACTTCTCACAGTTCTGGAGGGTGAGAGGTCCAAGATCAAGGTGCTAGCCTATTTGGTTCTCTGGTGAAGACCCTCTTCCTGGCATACAGTTGGCCACCTCCTCACTTTGTCCTCATATGGTGGTGAGACAAAGAGTAAGCTCTTTCGTGTCTCTTCTATCAAGGCACCAATCTTATTTTGAGGGCCTCAACCTCATGACCTCATCTAAACTTAATTACTTCCCAAAGGCCCCACATCTAAATATCATCCATCACATGGGGGATTAGGACTTCAACATGTTAACTTGGAGGTGACACAATTCAATCCATAGCAAAGTTCATCCAGTTTTTTTTTTGTTTTAAAACTTAATTTTACTTCTTTAAAAAACATATTTCTGTTACATTTTACATGATTCAGAGATTCAGAATTTTTAGAAAATCAAGTGTTCCTCAACTCCTTCAATCCCATACCTCCCAGGTAACTAACATTAACAAGTTGGGCTATTTTTCATTCCATGGTTTTTCTGTTCTCACAAACATATAGAACTATGCATACACTTATGTAGGATATTTTATTTAATTTTTATGGAATTATATTTTACATATTTTTCTACAACATGTACAGGCCTAGTTTCTGTACATGTAGTTCTACCTTATTTGTTTTAATAGACGACTGATAATCTGTAGGGTAGTTGCGTTAAAATTACTCAGCCTTTCTCTCTTTAATATAGTTTCAAATTGTTTCCAACATATAGCTGCTAAAACATTTTATAAACAATAAAAAGCCACATATATGTTCAAGTTACAAGAATATTTTAAAATTTGTTTGTATGCTATACTCTTTTGTATTTTCATGTACTTAATCTTTTTCCCAGTCATCAAGAGGCATCTGTCTAAGAATGAGGTTAGGGGGTGATAAAATTGTTCAAACAAGAATACAAAATGAAAGAGGATTAATATTAAATTTCTGATAAATAACATAAAATTTTTAGATCATCAGCAAAGCAATCTATTTGACAGACTATTGATTTCATTGTATTCCCTCTTTACAGAGACAGACTTCAGGATCAGAGAAGGAAAACATGAAATTCAGAGATGAAAAACCCAAAGCTCACCTTTTGTGCTTCTTCTTTGTTGTATAGAGAACAGGGACAAGGGAATAATTAGATCAGATTCCAAGGTCCCCTCTCATCCTGGCATGTGAGTGTGTGTTGGGGTGGGAAGAGCAGGAATATTTATTCTGTAACACATAGATAGGTATGGAACAGTCCAAATCATTGAGTCTAATGGCACACTTGACTGGATTTAGTAGTTGGAGTTTGTAATCTTTTGAAAAAGCTGCAACTGTGGCCATTTCCTACATGACACAAGGCAATGGCACAACAACCATATGCAATAAGTGAAATAAAAGCAGCGTTCCTAATTCTCAATGACCATATACAGCAAGAGACCTAGTAGTGACTAAGTGTATCAGTAAGAAAACTCAGAGGTGCAGAGAGGGGCAGTGAACCCTCAGAAGGCTAAAGTTGATGTGAAGAAGTCACTTTAAGATGGGAGCCAATGTGCAGACCACCTAAATATCCTTAAATGTGTGAATGAATAAACAAACTGTGGTTCGTCTGTATTAGACTGTTCTCACGCTGCTATAAAGACATACCTGAGACTGGGTAATTTATAAAGGAAAGAGGTTTAATTGACTCACAGTTTAGCATGGCTGGAGAGGCCTCAGGAAACTTACAATTATGGCAGAAGAGGAAGCAAACACATGCTTTTTCACATAATGGCAAGAAGTAGAAGAATGAGAACCGAGCAAACGGGGAAGCCCCTTATAAAACTATCAGATCTCATGAGAACTTACTATCACGAGAATAGCATGGGGGAACTGTCCCCATGATTCAATTACCTCCCACCAGGTCCCTCTCACCACACATGGGGACTATGGGAACTAAAATTTAAGACAAGATTTGGGTGGGGACACAGCCAAACCATGTCATTCCAACACCAGCCCCTCCCAAATCTCCTGTCCTCACATTTAAAAACACAATCATACCTTTGCAACAGTCCTCCAAAAAGTCTTAGCTCATTCCAGCATTAACCCAAAAGCCCAAGTCCAAAGTCTCATTTGAGACAAGGCAAGTCCCTTTCACCTATAAGCTTGTGAAATCAAAAGCAACTTAGTTACTTCCTAAATACAATGGGGGTACAGGCATTGGGTAAAAACACCCATTCCAAATGAGAGAAAATTCGCCAAAACAAATGGGCTACAGGCACCATGCAAGTCCAAAATCCAGCAAGGAAGTAATTAAATCTTAAAGCTCCAAAATAATCTCTTTTGACTCCATGTTTCACATCCAGTTCACACTGATGCAAGAGGTGGGCTAAGCACAGTAAGAGTCACCTTTGCCCCAGTTCCCAACAAGTTCTACATCTCCATCTGAGACCAGCTCAGCTTGGACTTCATTGTCCATATCACTATCAGCATTTTGGTCAATCTTTAGGAAGTTCCAAACTTTCCCACATCTTTCTGTCTCTGAGCCCTCCAAGCCTTGCTTAAAATTTCTTCTGCCAGATACCCTAAATCATCTCTCTCAAGTTCAAAGTTCCACAGATCCCTAGAGCAGGGGCACAATGCTGCCAGTCTGTTTGCTAAAGCACAGCAAGAGTGATCTTCGTTCGCTCCAGTTCCCAATAAGTTCCCCATCTCCATCTGAGACCACCTCAGCCTAGATTTCATTGTCAATATCACTATCAGCATTTTGGTCAAAACCATTCAACAAGTCTCTAGGAAGTTCCAAACTTTCCCACATCTTTCTGTCTTCTTCTGAGCCTTTCAAACTGTTCCAATCTTTGCCTGACCCGGTTCCAAAGCTGCTTCCACATTTTTGGGTATTCTTATAGCAGCACCCCATTCTACTGGCACTAATTTACTGTTTTAGTCCATTCTCACACTACTGTAAAGAACTGCCCAAGGCTGGCTAAACTATAAAGGAAAGAGGTTTAATTGACTCACAGTTTCACAGGGCTCGGGAGGCCTCGGGAAACTTACAATAATAGCAGAAGAGAAAGCAAACATTTCCATCTTCACATGGCAGCAGGAAGGAGAAGAACCGAGTTAAGGGGAAAGCCCCTTATAAAACCATCAGATCTCTTAAGAATTTACTATCACAAGAATAGGATGGGGGAAATCGCCCCCATGATTCAATTACCTCCCACCGGGTCCCTCCCACAACACTTGGGATTATAGAAAGTACAATTCAAGATGAGATTTGGGTGGGAAGACAGCCAAATAATATCATCATCTTTTGGCACCTAAAGTTTTTTTTTAAATATTGGAGATCTAACGTGCAGTATGCTGACTATACTGTACGTTAATATAATGTATTATGTATAATACTTGACATTTACTAAGACTGCTGCCCCTAGCTTTCTAATGCTTTGCTGAATTACCTCTCCTATAGCCTCACCAGATTGTTAATCTATGCTGACCTACTCTGCAGTGATCTGAAATTCACTCTCTCACTGAGCAATCCAGGCCAAATTCCAACAGTTTCACCTTATAAGGTGCTTCTTTTCTATTGAAAATTTCCTCTGTATTTTATTAAAGCTCTATTAAAAGCAACCATCTATGAATTGACAAGAATCACTTTCATCCTTCATTTCAGCCTTCTCAATATTTCACATGGCCATATTGGGCTACTCTGGCTGCCACTTCTTCCCACAGGATACCACTGATATGGCTGACACTGACATTGTACCTGCTTTCCCAGCTGTCCTAGGGTGATAATACAGCAGCCTCAAATCTGGGCACAGAACTACACATCTGCATGCTGGTGGCCTGCTTCAAGAGAAAGCATCACTTTACATTCCAAAGCCCTCAAAAATCAAGGTTCTATTCCTTAATGGAAAAAGCTACTAATGAGTAAGCTTTGGGTTCTCAAGGGATCTTATTTGATGAGACTGTTGACTTTCAACATCTATATTTATCTTACCAACAAAATTAATGTACATTGCTAAAAGCATTAATTGCCAATTAACAGGGCTTAACATGTTAAGATAAAATATTTCTCAAAAGTTTATTGCCAGATAATCACAGTGTAACCTGTGTCAGTACTTTATTCTCAAAGATGCTCAAGTTCAATATGGTGAAACTTATAATCTGAAAAATTTTTTTTGAGGTTTCTAAGAGTTGGGTCAAAAAATATAACACTTTTTTATAGTGTGAAAATTTTATATTTTCTAATTTGCCACTTTTTTCTTTCACGATTATTACTCAGAAAAAAATTTATAGTTTCTCTAAGATAAAATATTGGCATATTTTAGGACAGCCATTATTTAAACCATAATAATACAATCAAAATAGGGAATATTGGAGTGTATTTATAGGCCCATAAGTAACCATAACTAAATTAAACTATTGGCATATTGCCAGGTGCCACGATTAGAGGAAATTTTAATTAAAAACTCAATATGTGTGGATTTTTAGCTTAACTCATTTTCTACATGAATAATTCCCTTAAATTTCATATTTAAGCATGAACTAAGTTCCTTAAACTTTTCAAAATGCCAGTATTTGTAAAGAGACTGCATTTCAGCCACAAAATACTCTATTATACAACCATAACCAATATTGTTTTCAATGTGCATAGACCTCTTTTTCCCTATATTTCTTGTTATTTGTTACTGGTTGCTACTTTCGACTGTTGCTGAGAAAACCTTTGCTTAGAAAACACAGAATATCTTGGAGAAGGAATTGTAACACCCAAATCACCTTCTCTTTCAGAGTTCAATGCTGTAGAATTTCTCTGAGAGCTTAAAATTTTCCAAAATGGGATCCTTATGCAGGGAGGTCAGTAATGCATCTTCCTTCCACTCCCAAGGAAGGGGAACCATCAAGATCCAGGGGCCAGTTACAGCCTCATTTTATACAGGTTGGGGCTGCACAGCTCTTTTCTCCAGACACCCTAGCACTGTTGGCAACCCCCGACTGTCTGAGGGGCTGTGACTCTGAACTGTAGAGCTGTGACATCTGGGATTTCATGCCCACAGTGCTGTGCATCAAACTTTGCTGAGTCTAAACTTTTTTTTGTTGTTTCAAAATTTAATTTTACTTCATTAAAAACACATATTCTTTCAACTTCACACAATACAGAGGTGTAACATTTTTAGAAAGTTAATAGCGTTCTTCAGGTCCTTGAATCCCGTATCCCTCAGGTAGCTAAAGTTAACGGGATGGGTGAGGAAAGACGTTTTCTCTTCCTTTCCCTTCCTACCCATCTCAAAAACTACTGACTGGCCAGCAGAGATCTTATCTCAGCAAGTATCAGATACTGTCTGCATCCCTACAATGATTATTCTTTTCAACAGCAGTTTCTTCCAGCAGCAACACATTTCTCCAGTTCTTTTCTCTCAAGTATTGTCCTCTGAAGGACTTCTGAGTTGCACCAATATTGTCTCTCCTGGGTGTGCTCTGAGAAGCTCTGACAGCGGGCTGGAGGATGGGTGGAAATGTTCCCTGCTCATTTTCTTCCTGTAAGAAGTAAGTCTCTAGCTAATGGCTTGGCCAGGAGTCCTTTATATTCATAAGGTGGCAGGCCTGAGTGCCTACTCCAGTGAATAGGTAGGAGCAATCAGACTGAAATACTGGAGTCCAGAACCTATGGAGGGCTATTTTCCCAGCCAAGCTGGCCCTAATAGGAAGAGGATATTCTCCCAGAGTGAAGTTGAAAGTGTAAAGATATCAATCAGACTATTAAAGCAAATAGGATCTTATTTTTACCTCAAGCTGGTACAACGGACATGCATTAATGAGAGCATCTCCAAACTCTACTTTGGTACCACAACAAAGGTACAATTTCTTGGCAGAAAATTCACTGAAAAGAAAATATAAAAAGCAAAATATGCAAGTAAAATAAGGTGAAAAGGGGTACAGGCTTAGAACCAGAAGGATCAATTCCAAAAAAAGGATACAGGCTTAGAATCAGAAGGACCAAGTTCAATTATACTGACTATTCAGGATGAGATTTGGGCAAATCACTTAAACTCACTATAGCTCAGATTTGAGGTCAATAAAATGTGAATGGAAGTAACTACCTTGAAAAGTTTTTGTGATGTCTAAATGAGATATTCAGTTCTTAAAAATGTCTTATCTCTTTAGTCTTATCTCTTTTCCAATTATACTGTTTCCTAAAATAATTAGCATACCTCTTTTTTTCTTTGAGACAGAGTCTCACTGTGTCGCCCAGGCTAGAGTGCAATGGCACAGTCTTGGCTCACTGAAACCTCTGCCTCCTGGGTTACAGCAATTCTCCTGCCTCAGCCTCCTGAGTAGCTGGGATTACAGGCGCGTACCACCACGCCCCATTAATTTTTGTATTTTTAGTAGAAACGGGGTTTCACCATGTTGACCAGGCTAGTTTCAAACTCCTGACCTCAGGTAATCTGCCCGCCTTGGCCTCTTAAAGTGCGAGGTGGCATGTGCCACCACACCCGGCCAGCATACCATTATTTTTTAACATTGTATAGTGACATGAAGCTGGTGTCATTAAGGAAAAACAAAGCAATAGTGACATTACATTTATAATAACATTTAATACTGGATGCTTGACAATCAATTTCTGATTTTATCAGCAAAGTTGGAGTCAGAATTACCTGGCTCCACCACCTCTTATATTTATCAATGAAGGCCTTAACTGTTTCCTTGATCAAAATTTAATCACAATCTGAAGGAATATTGTACAGATTGAACTTCATACTAAAAGTACCCAGTGCATTAAGCCAATGAGATGCAAACCTTATAAAATTCCATTAAAATAAAAATATTCATAAAATCAAGAAACCATTGGTGAGCCAACCATTGGTGGTGTGAAAACACCACCATGGAGAAGTCAAACTTATTTTCAGGGAAGAAATTGAAATTTACGCACAGAATTGGGGATTTCAGACTTCATCTCAGAGTTGGTCTGCCTCAGAGGAAAATTTGTCATATGCTCATTCACCTGAAGAAAAATCTGTGCCTTCCTTACTTAGCAAGGCAGAAGGAACTTAACTAAGGTCAACTTAATTAAGTGTAACTCTTAATTCTATAAGTTCAACAAGTGGTAAGAACCATAGAGATATGCCAAGACCATTTCCTAGAGAGAGCTCAACCGGCATGAGGCTCTCCAGTCACACCCATATGTGCACCCACATGAACTCATGCCCAAGTCAGGAAAAGTGCCTATTGTCTGGCCTGGTGGTCTTATATGTGGCTGTAAGGGAAAAGATGGTTAGAAAAGAACAAGAAACAGTCTGACAAATAATTGCTGTATTATGCTTCTAAAAAGGATCGTTAATATAAGACAAAAAAAGGGAACTCGAAGTTTGTACTTATGTAGTTGGGGTTTTGTTTGGTTGTTTGGTTTGGTTGGTTGGTTTTAATTCAATGTCTCAGGTAAAACTGACATACCAACAGAAAATAAGGTCAGAAGCACGGGACACTGAAATTAAATGTGTGTGTGTGTACAGCCATGAATGTGCTGCTTTCTTCTGTTAGACCCTTGATCGTCACCCCCAACACCATGTTCAGTTAAGGATCCTGGCACCTAAATTTGTATTTGCACAGCCTTCAAAAGGTATTTCTTTATTATGTTTCTCTTTTAGGGGATGATATCTAAAATATTAATAGTGTAAAAAAAAGCCATAAAATTAAAAATGATAATGTCTCTCTGTAATAAAAAATACTTGCCTTATCCATGAGTTTATTTTTAATAATTCCCATTTTTAATTATTTGTCATAGCTGGCTTATCATTTAGGAATTTTAGCCAAAATAAAACCTATTTAACTAAATTTTCCAATAAAACCCTATGTTATAAAAATTATTTACACACCAGAATTTTTTGACATGACTGTTGTGTTCTGTGAAAATCATTTTGCCAGGTTATTCCAGTCTCTAGTTTGTTCGCCGCTATGTAACCAGCAACTAGTAAAGTGCCTAGCATGGAGTTTTCTTCAACTAAATGAATAAATAAATGTATGAGGGTTCACGACAGTAACCAAAGTATATGCTCTAGGTTTGGACTCTCACTCACAGGATTGTGGAAACTCTCCCCTTGACAGATTTCAGAAGTCTCCTACGGCTTCTCACATGAGTGTCCATATTGCTCTGCCTTCCTTCCTGTTACAATAGAAGAACTATTGATGTTCCCAGTGAAGACCAACCTTGACCCTTCTGCTCTAGATCCCATTGTCTCTGACCTTGCTCTCCTGCATCAATAAGTTTGCTCTCTTGATTGGGTAATTCCTATCGTATATAATAACAACATACTGTAAGTTTTCTCATCTAAATGAATAAAAAATAAATACTTCTAACTGCTTTCTTAACTTCTATTGCTCCATTTCTCTGAATAGAAAAATTCTTTGTGTGGTCTGTCTGTCACTGATTGAGGGCTACAATAGACCCACCTCCTATTATCTTCTCCCCACCCCTTCCCATGCCTGCTGACACTACTGCATGACTTCCTTAACCCTAGGAATAGAGAGGTCATTCCTAATGTGTGAAAAGTTCTACCTCTCTTTCCTTCTCTCTCATGCTCTATGTGTCGTGCTCTGCTGTTAGTACAACCATGAGCTACTTCTACTCCAGAGGCTGACTCTTTGGCCCCCCAGGTTCCTAAGCAACTGACCTGTTGATGATCTGGTCCCCTGCTCTTTACCCTGGGCTCTCCTTCCACTGCCCATCTCTCTTTACTTTGTGTGAACTCCAGCAGTACCCCCCACAAAGTGTGAATATCCCCCTCACACTGCACTCTGCTCAAACAGCCTTATCATGTGCTCCATATATCTAAAATATTTGGGTGAAATAGATATTGTTTTGCTTACATATTTTTCTTTATAGCTTTGTAAAATTTTTTTTTTAGGGAATAGACAAATCTGAAGTATAATCTGTTTAGCCCACACTGTTGAATTAAAAATTATTGTTGCTTCCCTTTTGCATTGGCTCGTCCTTCTTGCATCAAGCTTATATATCATGTTTTTCCTGAAGATTTATCTTCACAAGAGTAGACCTGACCTTTATGGACATAGACCTCAGGGCCTCCCCTATATGTGCTTAAACACATCTAATTTTCAGGTTATTCATGGGCTGAGCTTGAAGACTATATGTTCCTGTTCGTACATGTCTTAGAATTGTCAAACAAATGTTAATACATCTCACCGAACAAAAAAAGTGAAATTATAATTTTTGTGAAGTATCTAGTGTTATTTCCATGAGTTAAGAGTAAAAAGATCAAATGGAAAAAAAAATGAAGGAAGAAAGAGAAATGAGGGTAATCCAATGTTAATCATTTCCTGTCATCCCAACATCCTACAAAGTCAAACCCTGTCTAGTTCCTTAGCATCAGAGTCATCAGAGGGCCAATGTTTCTCAAAATTTTCTAGATTTCTTTTCATGTATTACATAAGGTCTCTTACAGGCCTTTAATATTATATTAAATTCAAAATTAATCAAATGTCATGAATAAAGATAAATCAAAACAATGAAATGAACAATCACTTTGTTTTCAAACTATTATCTATCGGCATGACCTGAGACTATTGTGGACATCAGCTGTCCATCATTGTATCTGAGTCTGTGTAGCAGAGCATTGTCCTTTTCTGAGCTTCTCTACATTCTGTGTATGCACAACAACCAGAAAGAGAGATACTTATAGGTTGGGAGTGAGGAAAGCTATAGGAGTTCATGTTTTAGTAGATAGAGCACGATAAAGACAGAGTAGCCAAACAGTAGTATTGACCATAATACCAAATAGATACAGAGGAATGGGTGTCAAAGAACATTCATGCATTTTTATTTGCAGGCTTAGTGTGAGGGCAATGTGATGTCACATGATGGTGTGGTCATGGTGCTATAGTGAGAACAACGCGATGACAGCACAAGCCTTGAGCACATCCCTTCCCTGCTTTTCAGGGAATTCACCAGGCACTCCAGGTATATGAAGCCTGCTCTCTCATAACTCACAAACCACTGCCAATACTGCAGGGCTTTACCCCAAATGGGTCCTATTCAACTATGCACCCTGCCTCATTTCACCTGTCCTGGGTAAAATCTTGTCCTCTGAGAGAGCTTTACCCAGGAAAGGTGAAGAGATGTTTGCTGACAGAGTTGTTTGCTTTAGAAATAAAATCTAAATAAAATAAGACATTTTAAATAACATGTAGAAGCAGGAGCAGAGTAGGTATGATTCAAAATAAATACTAAATGATTAATTGGACAAGACACACAGTAACAAATGAAGTGAGAAAGCATTACAGTGATGGAAATATTAGACCAATAAATTCTGTAGAGTGCATCATCATATCACGTAAAGTGAATACAATCACTGATGCAGCAGGATAAGGAACTATTACATTGCACTGATATTAGATCAAATCTTGGCTCTGCCAATTATTTTAACTTTAGACATGCAATTTTGCCTTTTCGTACCAATGTTTTTCATCTTAAATTAAACTAATTCCTACTTTGTATAGTGTTGCATGTTTAAGTAAGGTGATATATTTGAAAGCACCAGACAGATTCAAACTACAATCACTGTTGTTGCTGTCGCTGTTGTTCATTCCACTTTTACATATTTATATCCAATTATCATATTCCAGAACCCGAAACAAATATTGAAGGCAGTTTCCAAAGTAACCACATATGCTAGTTGCACAACTCTGTGAATATACTAAAAATTACTGAATTGTACACTTTAAATAGGTGAATTGTGTGATATGCATAATATATCACAATAAAGCTGTTGTATACATACATGCATGAATTACACATTTACATGCACATACACACACATATACATACACTTCTATGTTTATAACTCTATTATCCAGAAGTAAACACTGAGGGATCCAGAAGCAGTCTCAATACCTTTTCAGCATGTTAATGATGAGATTTTCAGGAGCAAGAAGATGAACCTGGGTCATAAGGACAGGCTACAAGTTTGAAAGGAATTTATCCTCCAAATAAACTGAAGCAGCCACTAACCACATCAAGTCATAAAAACCATCTGTTCTCCCAGGCAGTTGTATAGCCCCTCTGCTCTGAAAATTGGGGAAAATGATGCTGCCAGTGAGGATTCATTTGTGCTATTGATGTAAAAGGCTCTATGTAGATATAAAATATCATTATGTTATTACACGTGGCCCAAAGGCCTTATCACTGATATGTATAGTGTCAAAAGCAATTTTTCCCACCTTGCTGCTCAGTGAAAATTGAAAAAATATGCTCTTATTATTATTATTATTGCTAATTTATTTGGAGGATGTCACATTTCATCCTCAAGCTGATTTACATACTTAAGAGTGTGACTGATATTATGATACTGTATTGTCCTTAAGATTATTTTATAAATGAGAATATCGAATAGGCAGTTTGTATTTTGGTCTTACTGTTATAGATCATGATTTATTAAACAAATGTAAGTCATGTTATTTTCTTAGTTTTACAATCATGTCTTCCTCACATACTAGTATCTGCTAATTATGCTTCATAGAATACATGTCAGTTGTTGTAATTATGACTTACTCCTTCATTATTATGATCCATTCTTCTCACAATGTAGTCCACCTCTGGCAGCATTGAAGGGTCCTTGGAATGGTATCTGATTAAAGTTGAACCAATCTAGAACTTTTTGCCAAGGTTTTTACTAGGTAGAAATGAAAAAGGGTGCTCAGCGAGGGTGGAAGCAATGAGAGTTCCTGTTCAAGAATTCCCAATGTAGCATTTCCCACCCTATAGATGAAGCTGGCCTGCACAGTGATAAAGTAGATGCAACAAGCATGAAAAAACAAAGCTGTACGTGGAATGAGTCCTGGCCCACCATGCACCTAGTTTCATGGGCCCCTAAAGGCTAATTTCATCATTATACTTCCCAGTGGCAGGCACCAATAATTTCTCAGTTTTAAATTTTCCTTCATTTCAAGCACAAAAGTTCTGACTAATAACACTTAACAACACTTAAAAGATAATGCTCTTCACAATTGTAGTAATCTGAAATTTAGCATGTATTTTTTAGAACTTGTCCTATACATCAAAAAGATATCTGCATTCATGTGTTTATTGCAACATTAGTCACAACAGCAAAGATAGGGGACTAACTTAGGTGTTTACCCACAGTGGATTGGATAAAGAAAATGTGACACATATGTATACAATGGAATACTATTCAGCCAAAATAAAGAATGAAATCTTGTTTTTTACAGCAACATGGATGGTATTACCTTAAGTGAAACAACTCAGAAACAGAAAGTCAAATACCACATGTTTTCACTTTAAGTAGGAACTAAATAATGTGTACACATGAATCTAGTATATCCTCAAAGGGGTAGAATGGTGAGGGGGAATGAGGAATAAGGAATTACTTAATTGGTATAATGTAAACTATTTGGGTGATAGTTACACTAAAAGCCCAGATTTCACCACTATGCAATATATCCACGTAACAAAACTACATTTATGTTCCCTAAATTTATACAAATTATATATATGTGTGTGTATAATTTACTTATATACGTGTAATTTATTTATATATTATATATAACCTGTTATATATAGCATATATAATTATATATAATTTTATATAACATACATAATTTATTTTAATTAGAAAAAGATTTGTTTTAGGAAATTGGCTCCAATTATTGTGGAGGCTGGCAAGGCTAAAATCTGTGGGCAGATTTTATGGCAGGACGGGAACCTGGAAACTCAGGCAAAATTTCATGATGAAGTCTGGAAGCTGAATTCCTTCCTCTCCAGGAAAGCTCAGTCTTTGCTCTTAAGGCCTTCCATTGATTGTCTGATGCCCATCATATTATGAAGAATAGTCAACTTAAAGTAAATTGATTGCAAATGTTAACATCTATAAAGTATACTCACAGCAGCACTGAGATTAGTGTTTTATTAAATAATCCCATACTCTAGCCTAACCAAGTTGATACATAAGACTAATCATCACATCGTCCTTATTCTACAAATGTCTAACAACGTAGATGACAACTTCTAAGTATCTTTTAAGATACCTTGTCTTCTAACTTGAGGAAACAAAGCACGTTCACTGAATGAAAACTCTGGAGTTTAAAATTTAGCCTCAGGGTTTTGAAGCTAATAATGAAGCACTCATATAATATTCCTGCAATGTATAAAGTCAGCAGAACCCCTAAAGTGATTACAACTCTGTAGGCACAAAAGGACCATCAATTACTATTCTAGATATAAATATTAAATATTTACCCAGTAACAGATAAAAGTTTCCGGGTAAAGTTGTGAATGTACTGTTTTGCTGTTGATCATTATACATAAAAGCATAAACATTGCAGCTGAAATAACAATTGCTAGGTCAGCACCTGCCAAAAAAAAAAAAAGATTTAGAGAGTAGACATTTATTTACTTAGTTCAGCTGCACTTCTTGGCAACATAGGA
This sequence comes from Gorilla gorilla gorilla, assembly GCF_029281585.2. Taxonomy (NCBI): domain Eukaryota; kingdom Metazoa; phylum Chordata; class Mammalia; order Primates; family Hominidae; genus Gorilla; species Gorilla gorilla. The sequence continues at coordinate 58,076,874 of NC_073232.2, read as the reverse complement.
AAACGAATCTATTTTAAAATGGCATCTGATAAGTATTGAAGCATCACATGGGACAAGTCATTCACACTTTTCTCTCTAACATATAGAAGTTCATCATGCATTTAGTATTTCCTTTCTTTAGAAATGAAGTATGCATGCTATTGGCCAAATAGTTACATGTGTTTTTCTTTATATCTAGTTTTATTTGATCTGTAAAGTGAGTGATTCAGTAGATTAGTGCTGAATCAATAATTTAGCATAACAATCTTCAAAAAAAATTGCAGCAAGACAAGAAAAAGGAAATCAGATGACTAGTGAAGTGATGGATGTACTTGTTTAGGCCTTGGGCAAAATATTTTATATTAAAATAGGTGAAGAAGAGTTGGAGGAAGACAAATCAGGCTTAAGTTCATGCTTTAACTCTTATGAGCTGTGCAATCTATGGAATATTGAAAACTAAGTTACTTCCTCTGTAAAATTAGGATAGCTATAGCAGCCTTATACAATTGCTATAAATATGAAATCAAAAAGCACTTAGCACACTGCCTTGTGTAGACAAGTATTCAGTAAATGCACACTAATTATATAATCCTCTCTGGGTTTTAGCTTTTATCCTGTCTATAATTTAGCGAATTGGGCTAAATGACTCCCTTGGTACACTCCTCTTCCAAATTTGTGCATTCTAATTTCTAGTGATAAATTCATCTGCACTGCGAATAGTCAATTCCATGAGGTTTACTGTGCCCTAACCACTCTTCAGAGAGAAGCCTTGGGATCAGTACCTAGCTATAATATTTACCTTGTGCCTGGCATTGTCTCATTAAAAAATACTGCTGTGGAAAACATTTGCTGTTTTATTTATAATAGCAAACAATGATCTTATCTGAATTAGTCTTCAGTCACGTGAAAAACAGGGCTCTCTACTTTACTACTTTGTAAATGAATATGTCTGGACCCGGCTATTCCTAATGTTAACCAATAACTTACACTGCCAAAATCATAGTGATTTTCAATTAACCACCAGTGTTTTCTTATAATTAATAGGACAGAGGCCAAAGTTAACCATTTGTTCATACAAATCAGGGATAAATAAGCCCGGCTCTTTGAAAATGACAAACATGTACAGCAGTTACCATGGTGATTCCACAGTTATGGTTACAGAAAATTGAAAAAATCGAACTAAGAAAGTCAAGTCACCATGATTCTACCTTAAATAAATTCCTAAATGTAATTCTGCAATTAGTTCCAATCTGGCAAACGGATGAAGCCCCAGAATGTCATTTCCTAAAGATATTTTTAAATCATCAAGTCCAATCCTCTCTAGCTCCATTTTCTGAAATCCAGACATCTGTGATCTTCTTGCCCCTTGAGATGTAATAATAAGAGATTCAAACCTTTGATACCCTGTAGAAGACAATATCTTCCCACAGCCAATTGCCTGTGTTTCCCTGATAATCCCTGGCTCTCTGTTTACTCATATGCTGTCCTGAAGTTTCACGTGTCAAAACAGTCATGAACTTAAGAAAGAAAAAAAAAATTAAATGCAGAAAGACTACAGGGCTTATAGTAAACCATTATCAAACAAATGTTCACATTATGGGAATTTCAGAAGGAAAAGAGATAGAAAAAGTCATAGAAAACCTATTAAAGTAATAGCTGAAAACTTCCTAAGTCTTATATATGGACATACAGTCCAGGAAGATCAAGGTCCTCAAATGAATTCAACCCAAAAATCTCCTTTCTGAGGCACATTATAGTCAAATTTTCAGAATTCAAAGACAGGGAGGGAATTCTAAAAACAACAAGAGAAAAGCATGAAGTCATATATAAAGTAGTCTCCATAAGACTAACAACAGTTTTCTCAGCAGAAGCCTTATAGGTCAAGAGAAAATGGCACGATATATTTAAAGTGCTAATAGAGAAATCCTTCTATCGAGAATATTATGTTCAGCAATGCTATCCTTCAGAAATGAAGAAATAAAGCCTTCTTCAGATAAGCAATAATTGAAGGAATCTGAAAGCACTAGACCATCCATAAAAGAAATGCTTACAAGAATCCTACATATGGAAGTGAAAGAATGATAACTAAGACCATGAAAACCCACAAAAATATAAAACTCACTGACAGCAGACACATATATGAGAAAGAAAAGGGAAACAAATCTCATCACTGCAGAAAACGAACAAACCACAAAGATAAATAAGAGGGAAAAAAAGGTACAAAGGATATACAATACAACCAGAAAACAACAAGCAAAATGATAAGAGTAGCAATTTTACTGATAATTTACTGAGAATAAAATAATAATTTTCAATGTAAACAGTTTAAATTCTCCAATTAAAACGTGTGTACTGGCTTAATGAATAAAAAACAAGACCCAACTATATGCTGCCTACAACAAACTCACTTCACCTGTAAAGGCACACACATACTAAAAGTGAGGAGATGAAAAAGATGTTCCATGCAAATCAAAACCAAAAGCAAGCAGGAGTTGCTGTACTTGTATAAGACAAAAATAAAAAGACTTAAAGTCAAAAACAGTAAAAAGAGCCAAAGAAGGTCATTACATAATGATAAAGGGATCAATTCAGCAAGAGGATATAATACTTTTAAACATATATGCCTCCAACACTGTAACACAGATATAAAAAACAACTATTATTAGATAGAAAAAGAGATACAAAAGAGATACAGATGCCAATACAGTAATAGCTGAGGACTTTAACAACCCACTCTCAGCATTTAACAGGTCATCTAGATGAAAAATCAACCTGAAACATTAAACTTAAGCTGCACTACTGACCAAATGGAACTAACAACATCTATAGACCATATTATCCAGCATCCACAGAATACACATCTTCTCTTCAGCAGATGAAACTTTCTTCAGAATAAGTCATACATTAAGCCATGAAACAAACTTCAACAAATTTTTTGAAATCAGATATCTTTTCAGACCACAGTGGAATAAAACTAAAAATTCATAATAAGAGGAACTTTCAAGACTGTACAAATACATGTAAATTCAATAGCACGCTCTTGAGTGAACAGAGGATTTTGAATGTTCCCAAAACAAAGAAATGATAAACATTTGAGGGGATGGACATGCTAATTACCCTAATATAATCATAACATTGTGTATACATGTATCAAAATAGCACTTTGTTCCCATAAATATGTATGACTATTATGGTACTTTTATGATGTTTCAACTGAAAAAAAAATTTAAAAAGGACAGAAAAGAGAGAAAGCTGGACACAGCTACACACAAGAGGACAGAGAGTCATGTGAAGACAGACGCAGAGATTGGAGTTACGACTCCACAAGCAAAGGAATGTCAAGAATTGCTGGTAACCACTAGAAGCTGAAAGGCAAGGATTCTTTCCTAGAGCTTTTGGAGAGAGGCTGGTCATGTCAGCACTGGGAATTCAGTTTTCTTTCTAGCATACAGGATTGAGAGAATAAATTTATGTTATTTCAGTCCATCCTAGTTTTTGGTACTTTGTTATAACAACCCTAGAAAATTAATATAGCCATGGAAATACTTTTCTCTGTGGAAAACCTAGAAAATTAACATTCCATAGGAAACTGTTTTGAACTACTGCCTTTCAGATTGATCTGCTGTGGCCCTTACACACCTTCACCACCCTTCAAAGCTAGATCAATACCTCCACACATACCTCTCCCTCCTCTGAACTCACTGTCCCATATCACTAAGCATTCACTCACTGCCTTGTAATATTCTTGAATTATTTTCTTTAAGTAAGTCTTATCTCTCTACTGTGATGCTAGCTTATATTGAATAATGTAATGCTTGGCTGAACTGCATATATATATAAGTGTATGTATATATATATGTCCATATATATGTGTGTGTATATATATATGTCCATATATATGTGTGTGTATATATATATGTCCATATATACGGACGTATATACGTCCGTATATATGGACATATATACACATATATACATGGACGTATATATGTCCATATATATGGACATATATATCCATATATATGGACATATATATCCATATGTATGGACATATATATCCATATGTATGGACATATATATGGATATATATATGGATCCATATATATGGATATATATGTCCATATATATGGATATATATATATATCCATGGATATATATGGATATATATACGCATACATATATGGATGTATATATGTCCATATATATGGATATATATGTCCATATATATGTGTGTATATATGTCCATGTATATGGACATATATGTCCATATATATGTGTACATATATGTCCATATATATGTGTATATATATGTCCATATATATGTACATATATGTCTATACACACACACATATAGAGAGAGAGAATGTCAAGCATTACATTATAATATCACATATATTATCGATACATGTGATATGTGCTTAAATATGCTTATATCACATATATTATGTGCTTACATATCTGCACATATATACATAGCACTTATGTTTCATATATATCTTCATATCACATATATTATGTTCTTATATATACAATAAGCACGTAATAGATATATAGATATAGATAGATAGATAGATCACAACCACAGCATTTTGCCCTGCTCCCACACTGTTCTAGTTCTTTCCATTTTAAATATCTGTCTCTCTTCTCTCATTTCCCATCCTCCACCCATTCATTTCCACATGTCCAAATCATACTCATTTTTCACAGTCCAATGGAATTGTCCCCTAAAAGCCCTCAGCATTCCAGTCAGAAATATACTTTTCTATCTATGAAGTCACACCACAGTTATTTCTTTCCTTGTTACAGCACTTTTTATCTTGCTTACCTAATCTGGGTCAAGAGATAATATTTGCTAATTTTTTGGAATTTTACTTTGCCCAGTGGAGTACGCAGACAGGGCACAAAAGCAGATTCTCCTAGATTAGAAAGGAAATTTATAGACACTATAGAAGAGAATATTAAAAGTGAAGACCTGGCACTTATGTAGCTAAAAAGAAAAACTTCAGAAAGAAGATAAATGGCTTACTAGAGGCTTTTTCATGTGCCATGTGAATGTCTTCTCCATCTCCTCAAGGAAACTTTAAAAAATTTACATTAATTACCAATAACTTTGGAATTGTTTTGTGGTGAGAAGCAAGATGAATGCCACAAAAAGCAGATCAGACTTTAAGATGGACAAGAAGTAAAAGATAAAGCTACCAGCAGTGCTGAGATGACAGGTATTATTCTTGTCTGTTTCCTTTTTAAACCCTAAACTACTAGAGATAGGAGAGTTTCTGCAGCAACTTTGGATCCCTCACATTTCCTAGGCATGATCTTTTGCACATAATACAATAGCACACATTTGTTGAGTGCTTTCACGTGCTAGATACTATAAATGTAATTTGTTTCTGTGACACATGAGATGTTTCTAAAGAACCAAGGCAATTTAAGTGAATCACCCAAGTTTTATAAATGCTAAGTGGCAGAAACAGGATTTCAACCTACGCAATTTGACACCAAAGCTTATGATTTAACCATCCAGCCACATTTAGGCCCTAGTATGTAAGCAGTTGCTGAATGAATGAAATAAGTAATATTCAGTGCTTATTAAATACCTGTTGATGGGTTAATAGTTAGGATTCATTCCTGGCCTCTTGACGTAAAATCATAGAGAAAGACTAGGTATTCCGTTCCAGAATACTTTCATGGCAGAGATGGAGTATTAGTCAGAAATCCCCAGAGATCCTACTCAGGTCCTAGTATTTGTCTTCCCTGCTGGTATTTCTATTTTCAGCCTCAGCAAATAGACCATTTGTGCACTCAGGTTGCCACAAACAAGAGGACATCATAAGTAGTTAAAATGTATAATGATCTCATGCCCAGCATAAGCCAAAATTCTGAAGCAAATTCAGATTCATGGATACTAGCAGAACCAGCCAAGTGAATAATTTGTCTGTTTGATGCAAAGGCAGAATAGTAGGGGGTGAGCTCTACTGAGGTACCAGTGATTGGCATAAGTTATCCTCCTCCTTTATTTTTTCAGTTTTCAACCATTTGACTATTACTAAAAAATAAACAGTCAAGGTATAATATACACAGAGACAAAATAAGTCAATTCAAGAGTGTAATGACTCAAATAGTAAAGAAAGCAAAAAAAAAAAAAAAGAAAGAAAGAGAAATTTTGGATTTGTTCTGCAAGACAAACATGAATTAAATGGGAAAAAAATAGTAGCTGAAAGTTAAGGTCTGTTGTTTTTCCTGATTGGACTATTTAGTCAGTATGGATATTATAAAAATAAAATGGAAAGATACACATTGTATCTGGACCTCATTTGGTAAGGTATACATAAAAGTGAAAAATACAGCCTGCTAACAAAATACTGAGTACATAAAGAGAAAAGTTTTGGAAGTTTGGAAAAGTTTGGAATCATAAATTAGTAAAAATTGCCCTCAAAGAAAATTTAGCACTTATTCAATTCAATGTCTAGGTTTTATAGCTCTCAGTCCTCTGTTATATTTTTCTACACTTGTACAAAAAATAATGATGGCCAGGGACAGTGGCTCACACCTGTAATCCCAGCACTTTGGGAGGCCGAGGTGGGTGGATCACTTGAGGCCAGGAGTTTGAGACCAGCCTGGCCAACATGGTAAAACCCCATCTCTACTAAAAATACAAAAATTAGCTAGGCATGATGGCGGGTGCCTGTAATCCCAGCTACTCAGGAGGCTGAGGCAGGGAGAATAGCTTGAACCCAGGAGGCGGAAGTTGCAGCAAACAGATCGTGCCACTTTTACTCCACTCCAGCCTACCAGCCTAGGTGACAGAGCGAGACTCCATCTCAAAAAAAAAAAAAAAAAAGAAAAGAAAAGAAAAGAAATGATTATCTTTTAAATGAATAGTTTTTATTCTACTGCTTTATGTCCAAGCTAGTAACAATTTCCATATCATGTTTTCTATAAATATTAGGGCCGTATTTTCAGAGATAAGGCTTTTTTTTTTTAATTCTAAAAAGAACCAAATAAGAAAAGCTGGGAAATTGTATTAAATAATGACTGACATGGTATTTTTGTTTTCACTTATGGAAAATGAGGTCATAAATTCCTGTTAAGAATTAACTTTTTCAAAATAATGCTATGGGGCAACAGTAAAAACTAGTAATGTTAGAAGAATGTAATAAATGTTTGACTTTAACCATGAGAACATTCCAGAGGAACTAGACTTCCAGGGCAATTCTCTTTACACAGAAAATTCTGCCTTGCTCTGTAGAGAAACAGGAACTTATTAGCCCTAGTCATTCAAACCTAAAGAACTGCTTAAATCCAGAAGAGATGCGAGCAGTCATTCCCTGGGATGAGAGGCAAGAGTATCTTGCTGGTTGTGGCACTGCGTGAAATCATTGCCTGATCCTGGTCCTTATAGTCTGATACAATCAGCTGAGACTAAACCTGCATTTTATCTGTGTATTGATACTGTAGCCTCCCACATGGATTGAACATTCAGACATTAACAGCCAATCTGCTACAAAAACCACATCTCTATTCATACCCCTTGCCCAGTGTAGATCCAAACCAAACCCAAGATTACCAGATAGACAGCAATTTTTTCATATTCAATGACGTGGTTTAAATACTGGCCTCTCTAAGCGTGAGGCTACTCACAAGGAGGCCCATTGATCCAATGAAACAGTTACTACTTCAGTTGCACTGACAAGAGAACTACTCTGGATATCATTAAATAAGAAACAGCAACAATTCAGATCAGGTCGACGGACAAGCAGGACTTTTGAGTTGCCACAGTAAGTGTAAGACACCTGGTGCTTATTAAAATGCAGCTTCCTCAGCCCCAGTTCAAGACTACTATAATTTCTAAATAGCTTGTTGAAATTCATTTATAAATGTTTCATATTCATATCCCAATTTTAGAAAGGATAGAGATTTTAACTTGAGAGAGAGAAATAAAGTCCTATTTAAACTTAACTTAACCTACTTAAACTAATTAAGTAAATATCCTGAGTAAAGTTAAAGGATATCTCCTAGCCTATAAGTTCAGCGGTATCGTAGTCATAGATATTAATTCATCTAAAAAAAGGTATACCCTGGCCAGGTGTGGTGGCTCATGCCTGTAATCCCAGCACTTTTGGAGGCCAAGACAGGTGGATGACTTGAGGTTAGGAGTTCAAGACCAGCCTAGCCAAAATAGTGAAATCCCATGTCTACTAAAAATATAAACATTAGCCGGGCATGGTTGTGCGTGCCTGTTCTCTACTAAAATTACAAACATTAGCCGGGCATGACTGTGCGTGCCTGTAGTCCCAGCTACTTGGGAGGCTGAGGCAGAAGAATCCCTTGAACCTGGGAAGCAGAGGTTGCACCGAGCTGAGATCATGCCACTACACTCCAGCCTGGGTGACAGAGAAAGACTCTGTCTCAAAAAAAAAAAAAAAAAAAAAAGTATGCCCTAAAGAAAGTGACATGTTTAAAAAGAGAAGTCAAAATAAGTAAATGCAGTCAACATATGCTGAAAGTATAATTTTCAAGAAAGTTAAACACATGACTCTCATACAAATAAAAAGTTAGCAGACGTCAAAGATTTATAAAACTTACTAATGAGAGAACAAGTGAGATAGTATCCTGGTACAAAGAAGAATTTGAGACAGTGAATATTTATTTCCAATGAAAAAGTTAATGTTAAAATATTATTGCAAAGTTGTTACAAAACGTGTAATATCATTCAGGACAATAAAACTGTAATCTCCTAGGTTATCTTTTCTACCGCGCAAAAATCAGTTTTATCTGAACTGAACAAAAATCTACAAGTTAACATATAGCTTCACAGAGCATTTTTATCAATAGGAAATAAGTCAAACAAAGGTACACAGACACCTCCCTAGAATTTAATAATTCCTGTATGGATATTTTACATGTTTTAGTACATTTTTTAAATCTGAAGTCATTTTTGTCCTTATATTAGTCTATTTTCACACTGCTGTAAAGAACTGCCTGAGACTGGGTAATTTATGAAGAAAAGATATTTAATTGACTCACAGTTCCACAGGCTGTACAGGAGGCATGGCTGGGGAGGCCTTGGAAAATTTACAGTCAGGGCGAAAGGCAAAGCAGAAGCAAGCATGTCTTCACATGGCCAGCAGGGGCAAGAAAGAATAAAGAGGGAAGTGCCGCACACTTTTAAAAACCAGATCTTGTGAGAACTCAGTCATTATCAAAAGAACAGCAAGAGGGATGTCTGTCCTCATGATCCAATCACCTCTCCAACATTCAGGATTATAATTCAACATGAGATTTGGGTGGGGAAACGGAGCCAAATCATATTATCCATTAATTCCAATTTTGATATTTTTTTCTTAATAATGCCCAGCAATGAACCTGGACTAGATGCTGAATCTGGGGATATGAAATATTTGGTCATCAGAGAGGATTTTCTGCAGTAGGTTAGAAACATTTTTTCAGGCTTTACCATACCCTCAGCAAAATATCTCCCAAAAATATCTATCTATGTCTGTTCTCCTTTTCTTGACATCTAATACTAGTTATGGGTAAAGTATGGCATTTGTCCAATATTTAACCTGTTTCTCAGTTCCCTGTTTTGTAAAATTGAGAAAAAAAGAATACCTCATTTGATGACTGTAAGATTAAATTACACAGGTAAAGGACTTATAATGTGCCTGACATACAGTTTTCAATATTTGTTGGTTCTGATTATTATTTTATATTATTATTGTTAGGATACTACTATTCAATCATAGCGTGGGGTCAAGACACATAAATTCAGAGTGCTCTTTACACTGGCAGAGCAATATATTCAGAGGGTTTGCTGGAGCATCAATTTCCTCTTATTAATTATTTGCTGATTCTCTTTTGATTCTTGAATGCCATGTCCCCTAAACAGCTCATCTGGAGAACTGCTGACCACAGAGAGGACACCTTTACTGTCAGTCTGGGCCCATCATGCTGTGTACTCACCTTTTCTCACTTGCCAGGTGTCACCTTAAAATTTCTGTTATCCTTGCTCACTCTTCCCTATTTTTTTAAGTGAGCCTTTGTGTTTGATTTTGAGGCACTTGCAGATTTCTGAGATCAGAGAGCTCTTCCTACTGCAGTAGTCTTTGAATAAAGTCTCTCTTCATCTAAGTCCAGATTTTTATTGAACCCAGTATAGACTCTTATCTTATTATTTTCCTAGGCATATTCTTCATTAGATTGCATTCTCCAATGAATGCAATGAAATAACTAATTGGCCAAATTAAACTCACTATTTCCCTTAATAAGTACATGTTTATCTATCTTTTCCCACCATCCTAAGATTCTAATAGTTTCTTATTAAATCACAAAATTACTCTAGAGTTTACTTTAAAAACATTGCACAGAACAAACTAACACCCTGAAACACCAGATTCCTTTCCTTTATGTAACCCCCTGAGCTTATACCACATGGTGCAGTGGGATACATTGTGCTTACTCTCTCTCTCTCTCAGGAAAATATGATGTTAATATTTCTTGAGCTCTGTTTCTCTATAACAATTTTCTTCTTCCCTCTGAATTTTCTAGGTAGTTGGCAGTATGCCCAGGCCTCTTAAATTAGGGTATTCGTTCATCAAACATTTACCCTGTTTGATAGGAACTGTAGATACTGTGATAAACAATGCAGGCCCTTGCATGGAGATACAGAATTACAGAGAGCCCTGTGGTTTTCTGTATTATTCTAGTCTCCATGGTATTCCTCTCTCTTTTAAAGTAACTACTATTGTACATTTTAAAGAAAATTATTAAGATACTTCATAGGTCTTACCCCAAGTAGTTCTTTTTGTCACTTCTCTTAAATTCACTTTTTCACCAACTGCCATGACCAAATGTTTCTTGAGTTCCTATCTTTTAGTCTTATAAATGTAGTATTGCCATGATTATTATTTAGGATTCCCAGGGCTGCAAGAACCTAACGTAAAAGAAACTAACACAAAAGATAAATTATTGTCTCACATTTAGATACGGTTAAAGCACAATCCAGGTGCTCAGATGTCATTAGGCAATCTGTCTTCAAGTCTGCTCTGATTTCCTCTGTAACACCTTTTTTCTAAGACAAATCTCCCCACAATGGGATAAGAACAAAATAACTTCAAACACATACTCTGTAACTTTAGAAAATTTAGCTTTTCAGGTGTATATTTTTTCAACTAAAGTTCTGAGATTGTCTGGGTCATGCATTTGCCGACAAGCTGTGATGCTTTAGTTAGCAAAGTCTGGGTCAGATGCTTATTTTCGATTTGGGGAGAGTGGGTTGTCATTAGCCAAGCCAGAGCCATATAGAGTAAGAGTGGGAAAGAATGGGTTTCCATAGAAAAATATGTGTTGCTGTTACCAGAAGAAAGGCGGACAAGTTACCACCAAAACATGGGTATATCTAGTGGGTGCAAAGGGCCAAGAAGTGCCCAGAAGTGGGGGTTGCATGTTGCTTTTGCCATGGCGGTACAGACAGGCCTGGTTTTGCCACTTCAAAGGGAGAAGCAATAATAATGGGTGAACTTCTATTTTTCTTCCAGGTCAACATAAGTGTTTACACAAATATGTCTAACAGTATCATCATCCAATGTAACAATATAAGAAAATTTCAGGAAACATAACCTTCATACAGGTGTCTTGAATGATTAGGATATTGTCTTCATAACAACTTTAATCCACAGGGATTTTTGTTGAGTTAGAAAGATAAAGACCACCCTTCCCCTTCTTACCATTTGCATTGTTCTTGTTTATTCATTCCCAGGGTAATTTTCTCTCCAAGGAACACTATTTAGGCCCTGTAGGGAACACAAAGAAGACTCTAATATAGCTCAGATACAGATCTACATATGTGTATGTGTGTGTATACAGACATAGCTCTCTGTCTCCAAGGAGCCAACAACATACTATAAGAGATTAAATGGTAACTGTCCTATAAAAGCTATAAATCAGTTTCCAAATGAACCCAAAAGTGGAAATCAAGAAAGACTGTATGAAATAATTAATATTTGGAGACTGTGTAAAATTTTGAGACATAAAATTGAGTTAGTATAAGCAAAGGCAGAAAGATAAAGGCTGAATATGTCTGCAGAACATAGAGCAAAGAAATGAATTTTGTTGGGCCAAAAGTTACATACAGAACACTACTGAAGATAATTCTGGAAAAGTAGTCTAGGATCAAATTTTTAAAGATCCTCAATGGGATACTAAAAAGACTGACCCGAATTCCATGGAAAATGAGGAGATGCTGAATATTTTTAAGCAGATCACATGATGAAGGCAACATTTTAGAAACATTAATCTAAAGCAGTAGGTTCAGTGCTAAGGTGAGAACTGGAATTTGAGAAACCAATTAACAGTTTACTAGAGTAGCTGAGGCTAGAGGTAATGGGAAACCGGAATAGACTGGTGACAGAGGAAATAAAAAGAAAAAAACAATACTAGAAACATCAGAGAAAAATTCAAAGATTACGAACTCTTTCCGTTTTCCTTAGGCAAACATACTGAATAAGAATGGTCTATTTGGGATATCCACTTTTGGATTTCCCACTCCTTACTTCACTGAAGTTTTGTCTTTATCCCTACCCCTAACCATTGGTGGAAACAATTCTGTCCAAAATTTCCAGTTCCTGTCTTATTGCTCAATCCAATGAAACCGTCTATGGTTACTTTCTGGCTCTTTCCGATGCTTCAGACTCTCTGCTCTCTCTAACAACATTCATGATACCGTATGCTCATCATTCTTATGTTTCTCTGAAGGATGTTTTAATTCAATCACTTTTATACACGCTTTCTGCTTATGTCTTAGATGGCAGGATGGCCTTACCCAACTGTTGTTTATGTTTGTTACTATTTGTTTAATTCACTTTAATTATTTAAATAATTATAGGTTGCCAACTCTCCAATCTATACTTCTGTCTATATTCTGAACACTTTTTAAGTTCTACATTCATAAATAACACTCCTAAACATATTCATTGGCTTTCCACTAATACCTCATAATTAACAAGCTCAAAACTGGAAACTTCAAATTGCTCTAAACTAGGTTTTTCTGATTTTAATCTAATCTCAGTGAATAAAATTATCATACACTTTGTCACACAAGTCAGAATATGAAATCATCTTTGATTTATTCCTTTATTTTAAATGAAATAAAAGACTAAGACATGTTAATTTTATCTCCTAAATATTTCCCCAGAATAACCATTTCCATCATGTTTTAACTGGTAATGGCATAATTTAATAATTGGTACCCCAGAATCTTTTCTCAGTCAAATTAAATTTGTCCTTTACATAAAGCAAAGTGACCAATGTAAAATTTGGATCTGTTCACAACATCCCTTTCTTTAAATGCTTCACAGACTCTTTATTCCCTTCAGAATAAAATCCAAGCCCCTTAGAAGAACATATAATATCCTTAATGAAGTGATTACTTCTCTATACTCATGCCCAAGACTCATGACACATGACTTAAATTGAATCAAGGAATTAAAAAGTAAGTGCAGTTCTTAAAGATCATGTGTTTATTATTAAAATACTAGTATAGTATGCAACTAAACAAATTGATCACTTATTTTTCTGTCTATATTATTTAAATATATAAAAATATTGTTATTTTGAAAGGATAGTTTTCATAAAGTTATTTAGCATATTTTTCATAAAGTTATTCAGTATGACTTTCTTTTGATACTCATACTGAGGATCTATGTAACTGTTTGAAAGTTAATAATTACTGTGAATATAAAGTGCACAACTTTTATAAGTATCATTAATTATTGCAGGATTGTACTATTGCAATAATAACTATACAGTTTACTTTAACAAAGATAGAATTTCAATATGTAAAGGACATAAGGAGATTTTTGCTCCAATATATATTGCATACTTGCCTATGTTTAAAGTGAATAATCAGATTAACAATAAATCTCAAAGACATACTCTGCTCACATTACTGAAAAGGCTATGCTGATTAAGTTTGATGCTAAACAACCTGATTTCATCATCATTTATCACTGGTGAGACTAAAAATTTCAGAACCATTGCTGAAACAGTCATTCAGTAATTCAGTCTTCCTAAGTCTGAGGCCAAAACTGAAGTCAAATTTCAGAATTTGGCTAACTATCAAGGCCAAACATAGCTGCGTCTTTAATATTTTATTGAGCATCAGTTCTAACAATGTTTTAGTGGAAAACATTCATATTCTTTGCCCTAGTGGAATTTACAGTGCAGTAGAGTAAGCAAATTACAAATCAATAAATAAACAAATACAGTCTGTCCTAGTTATTCACAGATGCTGTATTTTTTAATTCATCTACTTGCTAACATGTACTTGTTGACCAAAGTCAGTACTCACAATGCTTTCACGACAGGCTCACAGCAGATAAAAATACGAGTCATCCAAGGCACATGTTCCCAGATGAGGTTGAGCAAGGTGACTCTCTGCCTTCTTTTTTCAACTCCCATTCTGTAAACAAGTGTCCTTTTCATAGTCCATTTATTGCTATATGTTTTATATTTTTGTGCTTTTTCCTGGCGATTTTCTTATTTAAAATGGCCCCCAAGCATAGTGCTGAAGTATTGTCTAGTGTCCCTAAAAGCAAGAGGGCTGTGATGTTCCTTAGGGCGAATATGCATGTATTAGAACAGCTTCATTTAGGCATGAGGTATAGTGCTTTTGGCCATGAGTTTATGTTAATGAATTAACTATATATATATATATATATATATATAAAAAATATTTGTTCAATAAATATTTGCTAATTTGGTATTTGTGGGGACTTTGTAGAAGATGATTACCTCAAATAATGAGAATTGACTCTAAATAATGATATATTGTGCTAGAGTTATTATTCCTGGAAATGAAAAGGAATAGAATAATATTTTAGAAAATATTTGTAGAGGTAGACGCATGTTTAGAATTGGAGATAAGAAAAACTTTTCTTAAAAATTATAGGCTATTACAGGCATACTAAAAAGGAAAATAAAATCTAAAAGATTTTAGGAGGCCAGCAGAGAATTAGATTAGTAAAATTTACATTCAACTGAAGGTAACGGGGATTTTCTCAATGCTTTCATAATTTCCTTACCAATATAAGCGTTGAGATACATATATATGTATGTATCTCATATATACATATATATATGAGATATATGTATACATACATATATACATACATATATGTATGTATCTCATATATACATATATACATACATATATGTATGTATCTCATATATACATATATACATACATATATGTATGTATCTCATATATACATATATATGAGATACATATATGTGTATATATACATATATAAGTATATACATGTATATATACATATATACGTATATACGTATATATATATACTTGCATGCATATATATACGGGCTGCAGGTAACTTCTAATTCTCTCCCACTTCATATATATATATATACACGTTACCTGCAGCCCCAACTTGCCTGCCAACAAATTAAAGTAATTCACATGGAAAAAGACTGTCTTTCGAACTTATTAAGACAAGTGGAAATTCCAACCACTACATTATGCATAAATAACCTAACACAGTATATACCATCTTGATGAGAATTCTGCTGATTATAAATAAATATTATTATTATGTAAACCAACAAAAATGCAGTGGATTTAATGTTTCTTTAGTATTTTTAATTTGGGATTGAAATGTCGTTAAAACTTGTCATTTTATTTTTATATTAACTTTGATGGGTTCAACAATAAATGGTGAACTGGAACTCACCCATGCTTTCTGTAGTACAGCTACTTGTGAAACATGTGTGCCAGAGATCCATTCTGCTTTGGTTCAAATCCCGGTTTAAGAACTTATTGGCTGATGACCTTATAAACATTGCCCACAAAAAAATCTAGAACCAAACGTTGCTAACTGCTAAATAAATATTACCTATTATTAGCATACACTTTAAAAGCTTTTACCCAAAACAACATTAGGGAAATATAATTAAAAACAAAATCACCTCCCAATCCAGAAAATCTCTTCATAAGAGTAGAAGACAAAACAAAATATTATTGAAAAAACATTTGGCAAGGCGCGGTGGCTCACGCCTGTAATCCCAGCACTTTGGGAGGCCAAGACAGGTGGATCACTTGAGGTCAGGAGTTCAAGACCAGCCTAGCCTGAGGTCAGGAGTTTGAAATCAGCCTGACCAATATGATGAAATCCCATCTCTATTAAAATACAAAAATTAGCTGGGTGTGGTGGCATGTGCCTGTAATCCCAGCTACTCAAGAGGCTGGGACAGGAGAATGGCATGAACCCAGGAGGCAGAGGTTGCAGTGAGCCGAGATTGCGCCATTGCACTCCAGCCTGGGCAACAAGAGCTAAACTCCATCTCAAAAAAAAAAAAAAGAAAGAAAAAGAAAAAACATTCAACAAGAATACGATGTGCATCCTAGGCAATCCTCTAGCAGACAGCAAAGGCCGAAAGAAAGCTTATCCTTTCATATTGTAAAGCAGATATAACCGTTCCAGGAAGGTTCTCAACATAAACAATAACTAGCCTTCAAGTAAGAGGACATAACAGCCCAATATGTCACTCATGGCTCATCCTAAATTTATCTGGTGATTGGGGAGACAACCTATGCTTGCTAATTGGCTTTATCCAATGAAAAATTAAACGTCACATGCTTTATGATGAGGCAGTTTTGAAACTTGGACTAACTTGCCTAAGTTAGGCTCCTACATTCTCACAGAAACTGGAAGATAAGGATGCTATCTCTCTTGATGTATACATTTCGAAGGGATGGTTCCCAGGTCCTTGAGAAAGGTGTAAAAGCTGTTAAGAAGCTTATTCAGCTTGTAAAAAAGATTTACATACATTTCAAAGGGACAGGGAAAGCCCTTACAATTACAAGTTTTCTAAAGTAAATGTTCAAGGAAAAGGGAGGAGGTGAGGAGTCTCCTCTCTTATTTTCAATAGAGATTTAAGACTCTTCTTTGCAATTCGTATTTGCTCTTATAATCTCAATACCCATAAGAAAACCTAACATTCATATGTGTTTAAAAATTTGCACCAAAGTTCTACAACATTCTCCTTTCTAAAAGTTTTAAATTTATTTTCTTTTCATGGTCCTGAATCTAATAATTGACCCAGTTGCTCCTCTAAAGTGAGGATAAGCAGCATATACTACTCAATCCAATTTAGTTATAGAATAACTAAAATTTGTATTGTGCTGCTTTCTACAGGTACATTTCCTTGGTGACATTTTCCCTATTTTTCAGGAGAGCACTCAGCAAGGGTGCACACTGGCCTGACACTGCCAGCAGCCTCGTGGACTAGCTGGGGTGAGCGGGTAGGAGGGTAAAGGGATAAGGTAATGAGCAGCCGCTGTCCTCTCTCCACATTCCTAGGGGATGCTCATCAAATGCATTGATTTCAAAATCAATGAAACAGAGTAGCTAATTTATTTTGACAAAGAAGCTCAATGAAATAAAACTATTTTACCCTAAAATATGGTTTTTGAATATTTTTAAATGGCTGCCCCAGAGCCAACAGACAGAGAAGGGAGAAGTTTGCGTCTGTAGAGAGCCTTCATTAATGCAGCCCTGCCTCCTCTTTCTAGGCATTTCCCTGGGATCTAGGAGAGATTGGGATCTGGACACATTTAAAGGTCTGAAAAGAAACAGTTACCATCTATTCTTTTGGAGGACTGCTAACCTATGAGGTTTCACCTGCATAACAAGGCCACCTTGGCTACCCAGGCCTCTTCCTTTCTCTCATAACCTGTCTTGCCACTAAACCTGATTTACCAACGTAGCCTGTTTCTGGCCATGCTCTAAGTCTGCACTGTTTCTGTGGCTTTAGGATGGTATATAAGCTTCTGTATCTTATTGTCAGGTTGGGTCTTCATCCTGAAGTCTCCTGTGAATACATGTTAAATACATTATATGCCTTTTTTCCTATTAAGCTGCCTCATAGCAATGATTTTTTTTCAGTGAATCCATAGGAGCCCAAGGGCCTGTGACCTCACACAGCCATGCCTTTTATTCCCTCTCTACTCCACGCTTTGGCCTGTCCACTGTGTCTATTGGTGGGTTTACAACTACATGTACATAGAGACTCACACAGAGGTGTGTATGTGCCCCATGGGCACACACACAAGCTCTTAGGTCCAGCACATCACCTGAAAATATAGGAGAAACTACCAGAATTTTTAAAATAAATTTAATACTTTTAGAAAGGAGCACCTTATAGAAATTCAGTGTAAATTTTTGTAGTATTGTATGGGTGCCCAAAAAAGTAAAGCAAATCATCTCTACTAGAATTCACTATTTTAAAGCAGAGAGACAAATTTAAAAATAAACAAATAATAAATAAAGTAAAAGTTATTTTTAATCTCTTCTTTTTCCAGTTCTCTATAACTGTCCTGATTAAGGCTATAGTTACATAATTTGATTTAGTCATCAGCACTAGAATGTGATTTAAGACAGGAAGAATATTAGAAACAAATAGAATAAGACAACATCTATGTGGTATAATTTGGAAAGCATACTGAGAACTGTTTCTCTGATGTCAGTCTGGCAATTTGCCTGAAATATCACTATTAGAACTTCATTTAAGTTTCTGGGAATATCAGTGAAAATTTATAGGCCTCCAAAATTGATAACATGAGGCTATATTCATGGTCATTTGATTCTAAGGGGACCAGTATAACAAAGATATTTACAACATGAAAGCAGACTGAAAAGCAATGATATAGGGAAACGTTTGAGAGGCGAATACACCCCATATTAAAATCTGATACATGGGATTTATTTCTGAAGGACAGTTCCAGGAAATGAGACATGTGAGGTATCTAACATATACGGGCAAGGTACTTCTGAAAAGAGGTGGATTTCTTAAAAGAGAAAGAAAAACGTGGCCATAGCTCAACTTTGCAATCTATATTATTTTGCTTTTATGGATAAGGTAATTCAGAACAAAGCATGAAAACTGTATATTGTCCCTGTCCTTCTAACAGTCATACAGTCAGATGAGTAGGCTCTGAAGACACTAAAATATAACCGTAAAGGGAAAATCATTTTCACCATAATAATAAAGTATTATTACTGCATTCAGTGTATAAACAAAGAGGCTTAAACAGACCACATTCTGTCTTTTTTAAGGGATATTTCAACAACCTTCTGAAATATTCACTATTTAAGGGAAGTCAATAATGTCTGTTTTCAAGGCTTAGAGAGACACATATGTCCCCCCCAAAAATCAGGAAACTATTAAAACAAATTGAATCTTTAAGTTTTATTTTGAAGAGAAGGTTATAAAAATATATTTTGTAGAAAAGATAAAATCTTGACTCTCATACAAATATAAGAGCCAAATTTGTCAATGATTTTATTTAGTTTATAATCAGTAAGATTATAAACTGAACCTGTTTAAAAGGAGAATTCAGACAACAGTTACATATGGGCAATTAGAAAGACTGATGTCAATTTACTAATGTATACAAAACTGAGCCTTTCCACAGAGGTAAGGCAGAGAATGAATTGCATCTTCACTGGACAAAATTCAGCTTTGCTTAAATGGACAATAATAAATTATATTACTGTCAATTGTCCAAAATCTACAGAGTTATAAAATAATTCAGTTAAAAACTATGAAAAGAACAGAGCCCTGCAAAAGCAGGTAACTCAAAAGAGTGCCCAGACAATGTCTAGTATTCCATTAAAAGGACTCACAATAATCTGCTTGCCCATTTTAAAGCCTTTCACAATCTTTCCCGATATAAACAAGGTGACATGTCTCAAGAGTCTTGGCCACAGTCACTGAGACTTTGGGAAAAAAAAAACTGGCATATTGACCCAGGTTTAGTCTAATTATCTTTCCCTTCTTTCCATTATCTCAGTGCCACTTTGCTTAATAGGGATCATAAGATTTGGGTTCCAGATGCTTCGCTTCCGAGACAGGCTAAGAAAACTTAGCTTAAGGGAAAGCAACTTTAGGATTAAAAGACAATGAAGAAAGTGAATTATCAAGGTTGAATTACTCGTCACTTTTCACACTTGTAATTTATTACACAAACATGAACTTAGACATTTCTGAGCTACATATAAGGAGAAAATCCTAAAATATTATCCCTTTGCTCCTCAAGTGAAAACTTATTCAGCGTTTATCAACTGTAGGTTTTTCCCAATATGAATTCAGAAATGCAAGAAAGCAAAACAGGTGTAAATTAAATTTACATTTTCAAATGACATTTTCCCATTATACAATATTTCCTTATTTAAAAGAAAACTTAATCATTTGACTCATTCCTAAAAGAATTCAAGGATAATGCTATGGCTTGAATTATGATAGTTTTTCAAAATTAATGTTGAAACTTAATCCCCAATGCAGCAGTATTAAGAAATGCAGAGTTTGGGATGCCTTTGGTGGAACACTCATTAACGGGATTAGCACCCTTAAAACTGGGATTGAGGTTGAAGGGGGTTGTCTCTTGTCCTTCCACCTTTCATCGTTTGAGGACACAGCAACAAGTTGTCATCTTGGAAGCAGAAAGCAGACCTCAGCAGACACTATTGCTTGGGACACCTTGATCTTGGACTTCCCAGCCACCAGAATGATAAGAAATATATTTCTGTTCTTTATAAATTACCTAGTCTGTGGCATTTTCTTATAGCAGCAAAAAAACAGAATAAGACAAATTATTATCCATTCTCCCTTCATTAACTTAGGAATTATTTCATTTATTCAAGAACATTTAAGTCTATTCTCCCACGAGCCAAATGCCCTCTTGAGAATTAAGATATAGGCCAGGTGCGGTGGCTCATGTCTGTGATCCCCGCAGTTTGGGAGGCCAAGACAGGCGGATCAGTTGAGGTCAAGAGTTCAAGACTAGCCTGGCCAACATGGTGAAACCCCATCTCTACTAAAAATACAAAAATTAGCCAGGCATGATGGCATGTGCCATAGTCCCAGCTGCTTGGAGGCTGAGGCAGGAGAATAGCTTTAACCTGGGACGTGGAGGTTGCAGTGAGCTGAGATTGTGCCACTACACCCCCCTGGGTGATAGAATGAGACTCTGTCTCAAAAAAAAGAAAAAGAGAGAGAGAATTAGGATATATAGAATGGCCTACACATTTTCCTGCTATTTCCCATTCTTGCTGGGAATAGACTTAATGGCAAAGAAGAGATTGCTGGATTTGAGTTTATGTAACTGAATAGCGCTCTCCTCTTTAAAGAGGCATTTGTCTGACACAACAAGCATAAAGACCCAGCTGGCTAATCTAAGCTCATTCAAAATAATCTAGAGGAAGACAGGAATACCACAATTAAAAGGGTATTTGCATGATATGGAAAAGGCTTTGTAGCCAAGATCTTTTCCACTACGGAGAAGTTTTTGCATTGCAGTTTTGCAGCTATGGGACTAACATAGTATCTTAACTAGCTCTCTTTCTTGAAGATACATACAAATTAATGAAGTTGAGCCTAGAGAACATTATGCTAAGTGAAATAAGCCAGGCTCAGAGTGACAAATACCATAGGATCTAATTTATAAATGGAATCTTAAAAAGCCTAACTCATAAAAGTAGAGGGTAGAATAGAGGTATCTAGAAAGTTGGTGGGCAGGGTATAGATGGGGAATGGGAGGCCTTGGTCAAAGGGTATGGTTCAGTTAGACAGGAGGAATAAGTTCTGGCGATCTATTGCACAGCATGGTGACTACAGTCAATAATAATGTATTGTATATTTTAAGATAGCTAAAAGAGAGAATTTTTAATATTCTTATCACAGAGAAGTAAATATTTAAGGTAATAGATATAACATTTGAGGTTAAGTAAACTGATTTGATCATTCCACAATGTATACATCCACCAAAACATCACATTTTGCCACATAATGTATTATTATTGGTCAATTAGAAATAAAGTAAAACATTACAAAGTAAATGAGGCCAGGCATGGTGGCTCACACCCGTAATTCCAGCACTTTGGGAGGCCAAGGTGGGTGGATGACTTGAGGTCAGGCATTTAAAATCAGCCTGGCCAACATGGTGAAACATCATCTCTACTAAAAATACAAAAATTAGCTGGATGTGGTGGAGCGGGCCTGTAATCCCAGCTAGTAGGGAGGCTGAGGTAGTTGAATCTACTCAAGTAAATGAGTAGACTAGAGCAAAGCTAAGTTTTCAGTGTTCAAAATAAAACTCTAATTCTATTAAATCAAACATGTTTCTGAGAATTTATAAATGAATTCTCATGAATGTATAAGAGTTTCAGAGAAAATCTTCAATTCATGCCCCCATGGAAATAGTTACATATAAATCTTTTTTTTTTTTTTTTTCTTTAGAGGGAGTCTTGCACTGTCACCCAGACTGGAGTGCAATGGCGCGATCTCGGCTCACTGCAAGCTCCACCTCCCAGGTTCACGCCATTCTCCTGCCTCAGCCTCCCAGTAGCTGAGACTATAGCCCAGCCTAGTTACATATAAATCTGAAGAAATGTTGCCCCTCTACTCATCCCACCTACCAACCCCCCACTCAAGCAATTAATGAAGAAATATCTAATTGGAAGAGTTCCTCACCATTTGGCCTATCTTCTCCTAAATTCAACAGTATTCTTCGTGTTATCATGTATAGTTATACCATTCTTTGACTTAATTAAAATTTTTAGACTTAATTAAAATTTTAATTACAATTAAAAGTTATGGAATTATTTGTTAGCAAATTATAGATAGCTGCTAATAAAACATAAGTGCTAAAATGCAAATCATATCTAAAAGTAAAAGACACTGGAAAACATACCTGCTTTTCATGTGGTTAATCTCAATTTTATAAAAGGTTTTGGACAGGAGTTCCATTGTACTATGAGCATTGATACATTGTAGATTTCATCTGCTACAAAACTCTTAATTAGAAATAGAATATTAAAACCCAGTTAACCTAAGCTATTTTGCCAAAAAAGAAAAAATCATATAGGAGTTTCCTCTTGTAAATGAACACATGTGTGTTTCTGTTGACATCTTCATGTTTCATGTCCAGTCAGAAGCAGCTTGGAACTTATGCAGCCCAAATATCTAGGTAGTAGGCAGTGAGTTTAGTCAGTAGTAGAAAGCAGATATAACAGAAAAAAAAAATCACAAAGTTATTTCCTATCTGCTAGGCAAATATCTGGGACTTTCACAGCAGAAAATCCACCCTAGAACTTAAAGTATAATAAAAAAATAAAATTATATATATATATATATATATATGTAAAGAAAGAAGACTTAAAGAGCAAATACCCTGGGAGAAGTAATACAGTGGCTTTAATTGAAATAATATTATCAGTTGCTACTACTGGACCCCCTCCTTGAGAATAACATGGATTAGGTGACTTTGGGGAGAAAATAGGGATATGGGAGATAGAAGGGCAAAAGCCCTAGAGATATAATTGAGATGGAGAAGGAACATTGTGACATCACCTAATTTATCCTTTTTTTATAATTTTCTGGATCCAGTTTTGCTTATGCCTCTCCTTTCTTAAATTTTCCTAGAAAATTATTTTTATGGAGAATTCAAATTTATGCATAAAGCTTGTAGAATGTAGTAGGTAACTCTGCTCCTCAAGAATCAAAGAAATAACCTGGTTTTGGCAGGACTTATGAGCTGAACTGTGAGTACAGAATGCTCATGGAAATATTAGGCTAATAGATTATGTTTGTTTATGAAGAATTTTGAAGAAAGCAAAACTTGTCCAACCAAATAAGCATTGCCTTTTAAAAGTCTTCTAAAGGGGAAGCTCTGCCACTGTTTTTGATTTTTTTTTTAATGACCTAAGACTACAGGACATTCTTCTGAATATTCTCTTCACATGTTACTTTTTTCATCACGTTTCTCATAAAATTCTAACTCCTCTCTGGATCCACTTCTGAATTTTTATTTAGATGAGATGTTTATTCTGAATATCAATTAAAATGAATATATATATAGACAGCATCAATATGTCACTGTGGTAAGCAGAATTTTAAGATAGTCCTCAAGTTTTCCATCCATTTGTGTATACACCTTATATAATCCGCTTCCCTTGGGGGCAAGAAGAACCTGTAAATATGACGGTATAACATTTCTATAATTAGGTTACTGTATTCCTTTAATAAGGTTAGCAAAACAAAACACCACAGACCGAGTGATTAAACACAAACATTTATTTTCTCATAGTTCGAGAAGGTAGAAGTCAGATCAAGTTGTTGACAGGTTTGGCTTTTTTTCTGAGCCCTCTTTCCTGCCTTGCAGATGGCCATCTTCCCTGGCTGTCTTCACGTGGTCATTTCTTTGTCTATGTGTGGTAGGGGTTTTAATCTATCATTTTTAAAAGAACATCAGGCATGTTGAATTACAGTCTATCCACATGACCTCATTTTACCTTAATTACCTCTTTAAATGCCCTATCTTCATATACAGTCACATTCTGAGGCACTTGGGGTTAGGAAATCAACATATGAATTTTGAGGTAACATAGTTCAGCCCATAACAGTTACTAACCAGTTGATATGGGTTTGTCACAAAGAAAATTATCTAGGTGAGTCCAGTCCTGGTGGCTCATGCTTGTAATCCCAGAACTTTGGAAGGCCAAGGTGGAAGGATCGCTTGAGGCCAGCAGAAATTTGAGACCAGCCTGGGTAACATAGCAAGACCCCATTTCCAAAGAAAAAAAAAAAAAAGGAGATTATCTAGATACATCATCTAGATAAGCCCTTAAAAGGGACTTGTTTGTTCCAGAAGTCAGAGAGGACAAAAGTATGAGAGAGCCTGGGAGAGGCCTGGGAGAGAGCCTGCTTAGTGTTCACTTGATATACCCTCATGATAAAATTCAGGTCATTGAGTTTTGGCAAAAATACTACAGAAGTTTTGGCAAAAATATGACGGAAGTGTACTTCTTATATAAGAAGGCTCATGATGCTAAATTGTCCCATTGTTGAAGATGTTAACTTAATGTCCTTTGGGTTTTTTTGTTTATTTTTACTAAAAAGGATATTCTATTCTTTTTAATTAATAAATATTTTCAAGGGATGCTTTGAGGATATCCAAATACCTTATTTCTGATCGTGTTTTCATGCACTTCATTTTTTACCATTAATGATTTTTTTTTAATTGAGATGGAGTTTCACTCTTGTCACCCAGGCTGGAGCGCAGTGGCACAATCTCGGCTCTCTGCAACCTCCATTTCCCAGCTTCAGGTTATTCTCCTGCCTCAGCCTCCCAAGTAGACCGTTACTGATTCTTATAAGAAACAATTACTACTGTAGTGTTTATCAAATGTTCATTTGCTATTTTTCTATTGTTATTATGCCTTCTACATTCCCCTGTAAGGGAAGCTTTCCTTCACCACATTGGTTATTCAATTATTTCTTTATGTTAATATGAACTCATAATTATTCCACAGGTTATAAAGCACTGTCAATAGTATTTATTTTGTGTACTTCCATTGTTTTATCTTTGGCCACAGAAATCTCTTTCAAATTGGCTCCTATGTTCTGTTGACTTGCTTCTATCATTTTTTTGAGCACTTATTTAGTTAGTGTAAAATGTTACATGTTCATTAGTGTAAAATGTTACATGTTCATTATATACTTTGTGTGTCTCTGCCCTGAAATTAGCCATTTCTTCCAAGAAACTTGGTTCCATTTATTCAAAAATGTAATTTAGAAAACAAGTTATGGACAGTAGGTATGCTCATTGGGACTGGGGTTTCATTGTTTCTAGGTTCTCTTAGAGCTGTGAATATTATGTATATATGTGTGTGTATGTGTGTTATACACACATAAATATGCATATATATAATGTGTATGTGTTTGCACACACTTCTATATCTATGAAATATAGAAATAAAATCATTATTTCATACTGTCACCTGCAATTCTAATCCAACTCTATGCTATTTATTCTAGCTTTTCCCTTTTCTCTTATAATTATCCTTTTCTCTCATTTTACAGCTGCAGAGACTTAAGTCTCGGAGATTATCCAACGTCACAAGGCTGGTCAGTGATAAAGTCAGGATTCAAACCCAAGCTTTTTTTTTTACTTCAAAGCCCAGGCTTTTAACCACCCGGCTTTGCTACCACCCTAAGAATAGAAGCAGAAACACTTCCCTGGCAATTCTGCCTCTAGATAACTTTGTGAAATTCAATAAACGACTTCAGGATCTCAACTCAAAATTAGATGGAAAAAATTGCCCCGTAGAAAACAGAAATTCTTTGGTTCTAATCTGTTTTTATAATGTCAGAGGTTCAAGTTTGTTCACCTTCAAAAATCTACAGTTAGTAGTTACTTCTTAAAAATGTATCTAAATGTAGTAGAGCCACAGTGCAATTGTACTAAAACCACAGGACATAAAAGATATATTAATATTTTCCTCGACCTTGAACAACAAAAGTTTGCAGAAAATGGAACTAACCACTTGAAGGAGTTTCTAGTCTTAAATTTTAGCCCTTCATGATCCAAGCCTCTGGTTTTTTTTCTTTTTTAAAATATTTCAGAAAACCATCTCCAGCCAAATAAGAATAGTAAAAAGTTTCCAGCAATATCGATGTTCATCTAAGTCCCTTGCCCTTAAGAAGTTTATAAACGGTGTCACTTACACTTTTTCTCTTTATTTCAGTTTTTATTCTTGAAATTGTTCGAGGGTTTATAAATAGTACATAGTGCCCCTTCAAATATTTTGTAATGCTTTCAGAAATGTGATTTACCAATTCAAGGAATGTTTTGCCAACTGAAGCTGATCATTTTGATAGAGAAGACATTTAGAATGCCATTTATTTACTCAAATGTATGTGTGTGTGTATTAAGCTTAATATATATATGTCACAAGTCATAAATCACATATGGCATACCTCATGTAATTGAGACAGCAATCCCAAGTGAATTCCAGGAAAAAATAATCTGTTTGAACAGCAGTAATTTCTCATGTTATTACTTTCTACCTGTAGTGTGGTTCAATCTGATATTAGTATCTTTTTCATTAGGAAAAAAGTTATTTTCTGGCTTCCAAAAATTGCTAGGTACCAATAAATAATGATTATTCATTATCCAATCTGTCGAAGATGTAGTTTAAATAAAAAACAATTTAAGGCCTTTTTAGAATAGATAGAGAAATGTAAAAAGCTGATGAAGAGGTAGAGTTAAAACACTTTTCAAAATTAATACCTCACAATGCCTCATAAAGGCATTTCATAAAGAAATGTCAACTCAGAACCTTTCTACCTTAAAGGAAGGATGTATAATTATATCTGTTATAAACAGGAGTTATAGTATTTTGTCACAAATTGTTAAAATTGACACCAAAAATGATACATATTTCCTCACAGATTTCGATTTTCTTACATTCGACTGTAACCAATTCTTAGGAAACTTGTAAAAGAGCTGTTCCCACCAGATAAGTAAACTTATCTTTTTAATATAATTAATATAATCCCTGTATTTGCTGGAGTACAAAATAGGATCACAGCTGACACAATATCCATGGTAAATAAATCTAAATCTGTATCCCACTGACTGCGCTAAGCCCATTACTTCCTTCAACCACAAGTATATTAGAACCCCAGGAGTGCTTATAAAGCCCATGTGAGATTGAGTCTAGTTGATAGTGCTTTGCAGAAAAGTGACCAGAAAGTTGGATCAACTCACTGAAATTCTCCTTCCCCAAAATATTCCTGATGTTGCCTCTAGATGGTACTCTTGCTGAAATAAGAATTCCAGAAGTCTGCTGCAAATATGCAGCAACATATCAAACATGTCTCAAGACCTGGAGACACAGGAGTTGGAAAGTAGGGCCTACTTACTTCAATAAATGAGACTATTTGAATATTTTGAACTTGGGGATAACCAAGGCACGAACTTTTGTTCTTTGTTGGTGGAAAGAGGAAAGAAAAGAGTAATCCCTCTTCCAGTATTGTTTGTTCAGTACATATCAGACAGCCCTTTCCCTCAAGTTCACACTAAGTGACATAGTAGCTGAATATAGGAGCTTCCAGCCTGAGTTCTATATGCTGAGCACAGAACTAGCCCTCACCTCACTGCAGAAAGAGGATCCCAGTTGTTGGTTAGCTCATACTCCATTCAGCACATGCTAGAGGACCAGAAATCAGAATCTCTTTCTCAAGGCTTAAGGTTGCATCAACACTATGCATTTTCTTTGCTGCAAGCAGCAAAAATAAAGACATTTGGAAGCATCACTCACATTCTGCTTCTTCCATCAAGGCAGTCATTGCTTAAAGTGCTCATCCTGACTCAACAGCACAGAATGAAGAGAAAGTTTTTTTTTTTTCTCACACTGTACCTAAGATGGGTTCTGTCACAGGAAAATCCCACATTGATATACACACCCAAACAATTGAAGTTTCTTTTTTTATTATTATAATTTAAGTTCTAGGGTACATGTGAACAATGTGCAGGTTTGTTACATATGTATACATGTGCCATGTTGGTGTGCTGCACCCATTAACTCATCATTTACATTAGGTATATCTCTTAATGCTATCCCTCCCCGCTCCCCCAACCCCACAACAGGCCCTGGTGTGTGATGTTCTCCTTCCTGTGTCTAAGTGTTCTCATTGTTCAATTCCCACCTATGAGTGAGAACATGCAGTGTTTGGTTTTTTTGTCCT
This sequence comes from Gorilla gorilla gorilla, assembly GCF_029281585.2. NCBI lineage: Eukaryota > Metazoa > Chordata > Mammalia > Primates > Hominidae > Gorilla > Gorilla gorilla. Next base: position 58,048,290 of record NC_073232.2, on the reverse strand, counting down.
TGTGATAGTTTGCTGAGAATGATGGTTTCCAGCTTTATCCATGTCCCTACAAATGACATGAACTCATCACTTTTTATGGCTGCATAGTATTCCATGGTGTATATGTGCCACATTTTCTTAATCCAGTCTATCATTGATGGACATTTGGGTTGGTTCCAAGTCTTTGCTATTGTGAGTAGTGCCGCAATAAACATATGTGTGCATGTGTCTTTATAGCAGCATGATTTATAATCCTTTAGGTATATATCCAGTAATGGAATGGCTGGGTCAAATGGTATTTCTAGTTCTAGATCCCTGAGGAATCGCCACACTGACTTCCACAATGGTTGAACTAGTTTACAGTCCCACCAACAGTGTAAAAGTGTTCCTATTTCTCCACATCCTCTCCAGCACCTGTTGTTTCCTGACTTTTTAATGATCGCCATTCTAACTGGTGTGAGATGGTATCTCATTGTGGTTTTGATTTGCATTTCTCTGATGGCCAGTGATGACGAGCGTTTTTTCATGTGTCTGTTGGCATAAATGTCTTCTTTTGAGAAGTGTCTGTTACATCCTTCACCCACTTTTTGATGGGGTTGTTTGTTTTTTTCTTGTAAATTTGTTTGAGTTCTTTGTAGATTCTGTATATTAGCCATTTGTCAGATGAGTAGATTGCAAAAATTTTCTCCCATTCTATAGGTTGCCTGTTCACTCTGAAGTTTCTTTAGCTTTGTATCCAAGTCATTAAGATTACAGGGCTAAAATTAATGGACTCTAACTGGCCTCAGAGAAGGTTATCTCACTTCTAAGTCTCAGTTTCACTAACTGTAACTTGGGAATGACACTGTGCTTTCTACTTTTCAAGGTTGTTTTGATAACAAATAAAATCAGATAAGACAAAGAGCTTTAAAAATCCAGGTTGAGGCAGAGGCCTGGCAAGATGGCCGAAGAGGAATAGCTCCTGTCTGCAGCTCCTAGATAGACCAACGCAGAAGGTAGGTGATTTCTGCATTTCCTATTGAGGTACCCAGTTCATCTTGTTGAGAGTGGTTAGACAGTGGGTGCAGCCCACAGAGGGTGAGCAGAAGCAGGGTGGGACATTGCCTTAACCGGGAAGAGCAAGGGGTTGGGGAACTCCCTCCCCTAGCCAGGGGAAGCCTTGAGGGACTGTGCCGTGTGGAACGGTGCTATCTGGCCCAGATACTACACTTTTTCCACAATCTTCACAACCTGCAGACCAGGAAATTCCCTTAGGTGCTTACACCACCAGGGCCCTGGGTTTCAAGCACAAAACTGGGCGACTGTTTGGGCAGACACCAAGCTAACTGCAGGATTTTTTTTTTCATACCCCAGTGGCGCCTGGAACGCCAGCAAGATAAAACCATTCACTCCCCTGGAAAGGGGGCTGAATCCAGGGAATCGAGTGGTCTTGTTCAGTGGATCCCACCCCCACAGAGCCCAGCAAGCTAAGATCCAAAGGCTTGAAATTCTTGCTGCCAGCACAACAGTCTGAAGTCGACCTGGGACACTCAAGCTGGGTGGGGGGAGGGGCGCCCGCCATTACTGAAACTCGAGTAGGTGATTTTCCTCTCACAGTGTAAAGCCTCCAGGAAGTTCGAACTGGGTGCAGAACCCAATTAAGCACAGCAAAGTGTCTGTAGCCAGACTGCCTCTCTAGATTCCTCCTCTCTGGGCAGGGCATCTCTGAAAGAAAGGCAGCAGCCCAGGCAGGGGCTTATAGATAAAACTCCCATCTCCCTGGGACAGAGCACCTGGGGGAAGGGGTGCCTGTGGGTGCAGCTTCAGCAGACTTAAACGTTCCTGCCTGCTGGCTCTAAAGAGAGCAGTGGATCTCCCAGCACAGCATTTGAGCTCTACTAAGGAAAAGACTACCTCCTCAAGTGGGTCCCTGACCCCAATGCCTCCTGACAGGGAAACACCTCCCAGCCGGGGTCAACAGACACCTCATACAGGAGAGATCCAGCTGGCATCTGGCAGATGCCTTTCTGGGACGAAGCTTCCAGAGGAAGGAGCAGGCAGCAATCTTTGCTGTTCTGCAGCCTCCACTGGTGATACCCAGGCAAACAGGGTCTGGAGTGGACCTCCAGCAAACTCCAACAGACCTGCAGAAGAGGGGCCTGACTGTTAAAGGTAAACTAACAAACAGAAAGCAATAGCAGAATCATCAACAAAAAGGATGCCCAAGCAAGAACCCCATTCAAAAGTCATCAACATCAAAGACCAAAGGTAAATAAATCCACGAAGATGAAGAAAAACCAGCATAAATAGGCTGAAAATTCCAAAAACCAGAATGCCTCTTCTCCTCCAAAAGAAGACAACTCCTCACCAGCAAGGGAACAAAACTGGATGGAGAAAGAGTTTGACAAACTGACAGAAGTAGGCATCAGAAAGTGAGTAATAACAAACTCCTCCGAACTAAAGCAGCATATTCTACATGCAAGGAAGCTAATAGCCTTGATAAAAGGTTACAGGAACTGCTAACTATAATAACCAGTTTAGAAAAGAATATAAATGACTTGATGGAGCTGAAAAACACAGCACAAGAACTTCGTGAAGCATACACAAGTAACAATAGCTGAATCGATCAAGTGGAGGAAAAAATATCAGATATTAAAGATCAACTTAATAAAATAAAGTGTAAAGACAAGATTAGAGAAAAAAGAATAAAAAGGAACAAAAAAGCCTCCAAGAAATATGGGAATATATGAAAAGACCAAACCTACGTCTGATTGGTGTACCAGAAAGTGACAGGGAGAATGGAACCAAGTTAGAAAATACACTTCAGGATATTATCCAGGAAAGCTTCCCCAACCTAGCAAAATAAGCCAATATTCAACTTCAGGAAATACAGAGAACACCACAAAGATACTCCTAGAGAAGAACAACCCCAAGATACATAATCGCCAGATTCACCAAGGTTGAAATGAAATAAAAATGTTAAGGGCAGCCAGAGAGAAAGGTTGGGTTACCCACAAAGGGAAACCCATCAGACTAACAGCAGATCTCTCTGCAGAAACCCTACAAGCCAGAATAGAGTGAAGGCCAATATTTAACATTCTTAAAGAAAAGAATTTTCAACCCAGAATTTCATATCCAGCCAAACTAAGCTTCAAAAGTGAAGGAGAAATAAAATCCTTACAGACAAGCAAATGCTAAGAGATTTTGTCACCACCAGGCCTGCCTTACAAGAGTTCCTGAAGGAAGCACTAAATATGGAAAGGAAAAACCAGTACCAGCCACTGCAAAAACATACCAAAATGTAAAGACCATTGACACTATGAAGAAACTGCATCAACTAATGTGCAAAATAACCAGCTAGCATCATAATGACAGGATCAAATTCACACATAACAATATTAACTTTAAATGTAAATGGGCTGAAAGCCCCAATTAAAAGATACACACTGGCAAATTGGATAAAGAGTCAAGACCCATAGGTGTGCTGTATTCAGGAGACCTATCTCATGTGCAAAGACAGACAGAGGCTCAAAATAAAGGGATGGAGGAATATTTACCAAGCAAATGGAAGGCAAAAAAAAAAAAAAAAAGCAGGGGTTGCAATCCTACTTTCTGATAAAACAGACTTTAAACCAACAAAAATCACTAAAAAACAAAGAAGAGCATTACATAATGGTAAAGGGATCAATGCAACAAGAAGAGCAAACTATCCTAAATAGATATACACCCAGTACAGGAGCACCCAGATTCATATAGCAAGTTCCTAGAGACCTACAAAAAGACTTAGATTCCCACACAATAATAGTGGTAGACATAACACCCACTGTCAATATTAGACAGATCAATGAGACAGAAAATTAACAAGGATATTCAGGACTTCAACTCAGCTCTGGACCAAGTAGACCAAATAGACATCTACAGAACTCTCCACCCCAAATTAACAGAATATACATACTTCTCAGCAACACACTGTACTTTTTCTAAAAATTGACCACATAATTGAAGGTAAAACACTTCTCAGCAAATGAAAAAGAATGAAAATCATAACAATCAGTCTCTCAGACCACAGTGGAATTCAATTAGAACTCAGGATTAAGAAATTCACACAAAACCACACAACTACATGGAAACTGAGCAACCTGCTCTTGAATGACTACTGGGTAAATAACAAAATTAAGGCAGAAATAAATAAGTTCTTTAAGACTAATGAGAACAAAGAGACAACATACCAGAATCTCTGGGACACAGCTAAAGCAATGCTTAGAGGGAAATTTATAGCACTGAATGCCCAAATGAGAAAGTGGGAAAGATGTAAAATTGATACCCTAACATCACAATTAAAAGAACTAGAGAAGCAAGAGCAAACAAATTCAAAAGCTAGCAGAAGACAAGAAATAACTAAGATCAGAGCAGAACTGAAGGAGATAGGGACATGAAAAACCCTTCAAAACAATCAATGAATCCAGGAGCTGGTTTTTTGAAAAGATCAACAAAATAGATAGATCACGAGGCAGACTAATAAAGAAGAAAAGAGAGAACAATCAAATAGACACAATACAAAATGTGGTAAAGGGGATAACACCACTGATCCCACAGATATACAAACTACCATCAGAGAATACTGTAAACACCTCTACGCAAATAAACTAGAAAATCTAGAAGAAATGACTATATTCCTGGACACATACTCCCTCCCAAGGCTAAACCAGGAAGAAGTCTAATCCCTGAATTGACCAATAACAAGTTCTGAAATTGAGGCAGTAATTAATAGCCTACCAACAAAAATAAGCCCAGGACCAGACAGATTCACAGCCGAATTCTACCAGAGGTAGCAAGAGGAGCTGGTATCATTCTTTCTGAAACTATTCCAAATCATAGAAAAAGAGAGACTCCTCCCTACCTCATTTTATGAGGCCAGCATCATCCTGATACCAAAACCTGGCAGAGACAAAACAACAACAAAAAAAGAAAATTTCAGACCAATATCCCTGATGAACAGCAATGCAAAAATCCTCAATAAAATACTGGCAAACGGAATCTAGCAGCACATCAAAAAGCTTACCTACCATGATCAAGTTGGCTTCATCCCTGGGATGCAAGATTGGTTCAGCATATAGAAATCAATAAATGTAATCCATCACATAAACAGAACCAATGGCAAAAACCATGTGATTATCTCAATAGTTGCAGAAAAGGCATTTGATAAAATTCAACACCCCTTCATGCTAAAAACACTCAATAAACTAGGTATTGATGGAATGTATCTCAAAATAATAAGAGCTATTTATGACAAACCCACAGCCAATATCACACTGAATGGGCAAAAGCTGGCACAAGACAAGGCTGCCCTCTCTCACCATTCCTATTCAACATAGTATTGGAAGTTCTGGCCAGGGCAGTCAGGCAAGAGAAAGAAATAAAGGGTATTCAGATAGGAAGAGAGAAAATCAACTTGTCTCTGTTTGCAGATGACATGATTGTATATTTAGATAACCCCATCATCTCAGCCCAAAATCTTCTTAAGCTGATAAGCAACTTCAGCAAAATCTCAGGATACAAAATCAATGTGCAAAAACCACAAGCATTCCTATACACCAATAATAGACAAACAGAGAGCCAAATTATGATTGAACTGTCATTCACAATTGCTACAAAAAGAATAAAATACCTAGAAACACAACTTACAAGGGATGTGAAGGACCTCTTCAAAGAGAACTACAAACCACTGCTCAAGGAAATAAGAGAGGATACAAACAAACGGAAAGACATTCCATGCTCATGGATAGGAAGAATCAATATCATGAAAATGGCCATACTGCCCAAAGTAATTTATAAATTCAATCCTATTCCCATCAAGCTACCATTGACTTTCTTCACAGAATTAGAAAGAACTACTCTAAATTTTATATCAAACCAAAAAAAGCCTGCATTGCCAAGATAATCCTAAACAAAAAGAACGAAGCTGGAGGCATCACACTACCTTACTTCAAACTATACTACAAGGCTACAGTAACTCAAACAGCATGGTACTAGTACCAAAACAGATATATAGACCAATGGAACAATACAGAGGCCTCAGAAATAATGCCACACATATACAACCTTTTGATCTTTGACAAACCTGACAAAAGCAAGCAATAGGGAAAGGATCTCCTATTCAGAAAATGGTGTTGGGAAAACTAGCTAGCCATATGCAGAAAACTGAAACTGGACCCCTTCCTTACACCTTATACAAAAATTAACTCGAGGTCGATTAAAGACTTAAACATAAAACTTAAAACCATAAAAACCATAGAAGAAAACCTAGGAAATACCATTCAGGACATAGGCATGGGCAAAGACTTCATGACTAAAACACCAAAAGGAATGGCAACAAAAGCCAAAAGCAACTATCTTCAGAGTGAACAAGCAACCTACAGAATAAAAGAAAATTTTTGCAATCTGTCCATCTGACAAAGGGCTAATATCCAGAATCTACAAGGAACTTAAACAAATTTACAAGAAAAAGCAAACAACCTCATCAAAAAGTGGATGAAGGATATGAACAGACACTTCTCAAAAGAAGACATTTATGTGGCCAACAAACATATGAAAAAAAGCTCATCATCACTGGTCATTAGAGAAATGCAAATCAAAACCACAATGAGTTAGCTTCTCACATTAGTTAGAATGGCGATCATTAAAAAGTCAGGAAACAACAGATGCTGGAGAGGATGTGGAGAAATAGGAATGCTTTTACACCGTTGGTATGAATTTAAATTAGTTCAACCGTTGTGGAAGACAGTGTGGCAATTCCTCAAGGATCTAGAACCAGAAATACCATTTGACCCAGCAATCCCATTACTGGGTAGATACCCAAAGGATTATAAATCATTCTACTATAAAGACACATGCACATGTATGTTTACTGCAGCACTATTCACAATAGCAAAGACTTGGAACCAACCCAAGTGCCCAGCAATGATAGACTGGATTAAGAAAATGTGGCACATATATGCCATGGAATACTATGCAGACATAAAAGAATGAGTTCATGTCCTTTGTAGGGACATGGATGAAGCTGGAAATCATTCTTGGCAAACTAACACAGGAGCAGAAAACCAAACACCGCATGTTCTCACTCATAAGTGGTCATTGAACAATGAGAACATATGGACCCAGGGAGGGGAACATCACACACCGAGGCCTGTTGGGGCATGGGGGACTAAGGGAGGGATAGCATTAGGAGAAATACTTAATGTAGATGACAGTTTGATGGATGCAGCAAACCACCATGACACATGTATACTATGCAATAAAGCTGCACATTCTGCACATGTATCCCAGAACTTAAAGTATAATAAAATAATCTGCAAACTAACAACAAAAAAATCCAGGTGGAAACATTTACAGCATTTTACTACCTTAAAATCCTTTTAATCTGATATGATGAATATTAATTTTTAAATTACCAAAGTTTCCACTTAAGTGGAAAATTGTGTTCACAGTCCTAGGGGTGACAAGTCTATCATTTTAAATGTCACCTAATAATTTTAAGTAACAAAAACCCATAAAGAAGCCAGAGTTATGACATATAAAAGTAATGGCACATGTTCTAATAAATATTGATATTAGGCCTTGTATTTGTATTATCATGTTTATCTCTGTCTTTCTCAGTGTTGTTTTATACTTTTCTGCCTTATTTGTTATTTATTATTCTTTACTCCAAGTAATACCCAAGGAATTTCCTAGCCACACAAAGATCATTGATAAAAAGGCACCTGTTCACTGCAAGAATACAATTAACTTCAAATTAGATATAGTGACTGTATTCCTTCTTGTTTCATGTAATTCCAATGTAGTTCAATTGGAATTAAAGATTCCACATGAAATTGGTCCCAAGTAAAACAATTATGTATTATTCCAGTCATAAATGTCAAACATTTAAAATAAAGAATACCTAATGATGAAGAAGGTTAAAATTAGAGGTAACCTTCGGAAGACATATGTGTGCAGTCATATTTTAATAGAGATTGGGAGATGCACAGGTATTGGCTGGAATTGCCAGGCATGGGCAAGGTCAGCAATGAAAACACTCACCAAAGCAGGTCCCAAAGCAGCAAACCTTGAGTCCTTAGGACCCACTGATGTCTAGGGGAGTCACGGAGGACTAAGATTATGTGCCTGTAGGCCACCAATTTCCTGTTTACCAAAAGTGAACATCGAAGATGTGACTGTGAACCTCACTCAGAAGAATTAGACAACCCAGGACAGACATATGAAGCTGGAGAAACCCAGGGACCAGATCTCTCTGGAACAAATTCCCAAAGTCTTCAGTATTTTTCAATAAGCCAGGCCTCAGATTACAAACCAGACATGATCTCCCAGTTAAAGCAAGAAGAACTATGGGGAGAAACAAGAAATTAATCTGGGTTCTAGAAATTATTTATCAGGTATTTTCCCCCCATGAAAGAAAATAAATAAATGACTGCTTACAATTTATTATGAATGGGGTCTGTGGAAAGGAGGAATTTAAGGAAAAGAATGATATCCTTTCCCATGGCAACTACCCAGATTTTGCAACTAGTGTTGAAAGGAGAGAGCCATCTTCAAAGCAGAACAATTTTTATGAAGCCCTCCTACTGAGTGAAAATAGTTAGATTGACAACAGATGAACCTTTGTCATTGTCATGCAAAGTAACCCAAGGATTGTAGGGATCAGTCAGAAGGCACCAGGAATTCAAAAGAAAGATGTTTGAAGGAAGTGGCATTTACCCAAATGAAAGCATTATCTCACAATGAAATCTATGGAAAGGAGGAATTTAAGAAAAAGAATGATGTGATTTCCAGCCTTCATGTACCCCACATACAGCAGACATTGGAGACTCACAGGGGTGGGAGAGTGGGGTGGTGGGGGCGAGGAACGGGAAATTACTTAATGGGTACTATGCACATTATTTGGGTAATGATTATACTAAAAGCCTAGACTTCACCACTATGCAAGAGGTACAGACCTATTATTTTGTAACTGACAACATTGACAAGAGATACTCAATTTACTGAAGTCATATGTCAATATACTCTGATTAATCTTTGAGAAATCTTAACAAATTTTTTCAAGAAGTTTAAAGGAAAATCAATCAGATATTTTTCCACCTGACCATGATAAGATAATTAATTTGGGTTCTAGAAATTATTTATCAGGTATTTTCCCCCAGTGAAAGAAAATAAATGGGTGCTTATAATTTATTATGGAGTACCATGAAGTCCTAAAATATACTCAATACAAAAGTTGAAAAAACTCTAAAGAACAAAAGTTGGTTTTATGAACAACACTTTCCAGAAATGGCTACTTTTCAAAAAAGAAATAGACTTCTAACCAATCTTTGTGCTATCAAGTTGAGTGTTATTTCCTTGATCTCAGGGATGTTTCAAAGAAATATTCATCAAAAAAAAAAAAAACAAAAGCAGAGATGAAATAGAATAGATCATCTGAAACAAAGCTAATAAAAGAAGGAAAATTGAAATTGTAAGTCAGAGCAAGAAGAATCAAATAACTGGAAATTGACAATTGAGATATAAAACACTGGAAAAGGAAGGTAAGTTAACATATTTTCTGACGTGGCACAAAGGGCAACATTCAGAACAGAAGCAGGCAGTATTTTAATCAATCATTTGAAGATGAGCTTATAAATAAGAAAAGCAAGATCAAAAGAAACCCAAAAAGGTACTAAGAAAATTTATGCAAAACTGGCTTTCAATATGCACTTAAAACTACTTACTTCAATTCTGAAAGGATTTTTAAAGTACATATTTCTTCCAATACTGCATTTTTAAGTACATATTTTCCCACTACAAAACACCTGGAATAATAGCTGCACCTAGTGGGTACCCAATAAATATTTGATTAAAGTATGAATTTAGATGATCATTATATTTTACACTTATATTCACTCAAGCAACAGCTGCCTATTTTTCTAACATCATTCTACTCATGCTGCCACAATCTGAATAATTATGCTCTTCGCATATGTATCAGCTCCAAAAAGGGTTGGTGTGTAGATCTAGAAGAAGCACCACTTCATAATGTGTTTGATAAATTATTTAAAGTATGTCTAAATCACCACAGTGTTATGGTATTGATACAAAGCTTATTTATTTTACTCTGTAGTTTGTAGAATATAACCTAATTACAGAAACCTAAAAATCTTGAACAATCATTGTTCTTTATACAAGGAGATATTGCTGCTCAGTAGATGCTACATAAACAAGCCAAATAAGGTGTCTGAGGAGTTCTATCGTTGGCTTTCTGTGTAATCCCAGGTGACTTACTTAACCTATCTCTGTTCCTCACTTGCTGATCAGCAAAGTGAAGATTAATTAGGCTTTCCTAATTTGAGGTTATTTTGATACGGATGATGACCAAATACTTTTTCAAGATGAAGGCAGAATGCAATGCTGTAGTTTTTTAATTCCCAATTTCACCTTAATTTAAATTAGGTCTAGTTTGTCATATGCAAAGATGGGCATGAATTTCAAAAGACTTTTAATGATTGTGTTGTGGGAAAACATGAACATTTGTGAAAAGCATCTCTGTTTTTCACATGAAGATAGAGTATGACAGAGACACCAACTATATGTGTATAAAACTCGTGGAAATATTTTAGTAATAAGCAAAGTCTTCTGTTTTGCAACTTAACAATGCCTACAGAATGAAGTTACCACAGAATTAAGCTTTGTGTCCATGGCAAAATCAGGAGTTCCTAGCCCTGATCCTTGATCACAGACTTGCTTTACTATGTGACTGAAGATAAGAAAGGAAATTAACCTCAATTTTCTTATTAACAACTGTATACATTAGATTTAATGGCTAGTTCCCATGACATATACTTCTAATCCATAAAACAACAAGGAGCCTGTATGAGGTAAAGGGAGAAGAGATGCAGAAGGCTTGGTTCAGAGACAACGTAAAGTATCAATTATATTTATATTTACATTCCACTGTGTTGCTCAGATTATCTTCTGGCCCAGCCTAGAGTAACTTGTAAGAGACTTCTGGCGAGAAGGGGAGGAAGAAATATGTCAAAGATCTGTGTCTTCATATTTCTCCAAAATGAGAGAGAAGAAAAAAATGCATGGAAATGAAATACAGGTTAAGAAAAGAAATGAAGCATGATGTTTGTTGAGGTGGAGCAAAAGAATAATTAAGCCAATTTCATAAGCAATAAATCCTTACATCTGTCCTAATCTGGAAACCAACATGACGATGAAAGAGACACACGAAGAACAAATTCTGAAGTGAGCATAGTGACCAGAGAATGAGAGGATTAGGTTTTGAGTGGCAGAGGAAAAGATAAAAATATAAGGTGGAAAAACTGATAGTCACACTTGCTTGCAAGTACACTTTAACATTTGAGTTACTCCCTTGAACTAGTAAGGAAAAACTGAAGTCTGATATTTTCAGCTATTTTTCTTATAGCAGCTAAATCACAGAGATGAAATTCTACCATTATTATTATGACCCTATTATATGGAATAGCCAGAGAACAAGAAAGAAAGGCATTAAGGACAAACTGTTCTCTTATTTTGAGGTTTTGCCCAGAGTGATTTATTTACTTACCAAGTGGTATATAAAAATTATTATTTGGTGCTGAGGCTCCATGGCTTAAAATGTAGGTTTTATCATAATGACCAAATAAATCTAAAACACTTTTTTTGGGGGGGCGTTAAGGCATCTGCCTTGACTGCTGAATCTGAGAATAAAATGAACTTACCCAACTTTGAGTTCTCACAAGTCTATTTAGTTATACCTCCTAGTTCTTCAAACTAATTATCAAGAATCATAAAACCAAACTTTTATCATGCCTGATGATTTAACATGCTTTATGATTAATTTTTCTATTTAGGCAATTGCCTCATCCTTTGAGAAAGAACAATTTAGTGTAAGTGACAGAGGCTTTTCTCATGTGGCTCCTTTTAATATCTGTGCCTGGATGACTCTTACATTTCTTATCATTTCCACTACAGTAGTCAAATATCTATGGAAATCTGTTTTTTAAAATAAATTTAACAGGGACAGAGTTTAGAAAATAAATCAGTTTGACAAATGCCTCTTTATTGGATTTTATGACCATATCCATAACTCTTCAGGAAATGCTTTTCATGAGATAGGAGAAATAAGCAGAGAATAAATATACCATCAAAATTCAAATGCTGGATACTGAGTGAATATAAAACATCTAAGGGCTTGTACGAGTTGTGGAGAAGAGCAATAGAAATGAAAAAGATGAGGAAAGCCCTTGGAGCCTGTTATTAACAATAAGACAATTCAGCAAGAGAATAACAAAGTAGGGATATACAAGTTTAGGAAGAGATTCTCCTTTAAGATGCCAAGTTTAAATTAAATAAAACAAGCAACAGCCGCCTTATATCCTCAGGTTCAACACTGATGGAGAATGATATTCAAAGAGCTGATAGTATTTATAGTCAGTGTAGTTAAGAGTGTAAGCTACCTCAGGATCAGATGGAAAAACAATGAATAATGTTAGAACTCTCTACAGGGATAACCCAGGTCCCAGGCTGAGGAAAACCTCTATGTTATTTTCACACTAATAATCAAAAATGGCAGTATTGTTTTCCAAGTGGAAAGAAATCATTTGATTTTAGTCACAGACTTGACTGATCCTTGAAGTAAAGCAAGAAAAGAAGAAAATTATTCTTTTATACTATGAAGGAAAGAGTTGGTTGCTGAATTTCTAAGGATCCCATGAAGATTTTCACGAGTTAGATTCCCTTGCTTTCCGAAATTTTCCCTGTAGCTCTTCACTTTGAACTATGTTTTGCATAACCACTCTAGATTTTCTTATGCTCACATGAGACTGTGCCATTAATTTAGACTATGCTAAGTCAGGCAATGTGAAGAATTTCTAACTGAAATTTTTAAAACTTCTCTGCTCAATCTATTTCTTGACCTTATCAAACTGCTTTTTCTCTTTGCAGAAGTTAGTTTATACTGTTTTAACCTCCTAATTATGTTTCTATTTTTGACCCTTTCAGAATGGACAGACACATCAGACAAATCTAAAGTGCTAAATGTGTGTTTGCTATAAAAGAAGCTCATTGTTTTTTTCTTTTCTTCAGTCATTTCAATTGGTAGATAATTCCAAAATACTTTAAAAATATATTTACCTCTCAGTTATATTAGCAATATTGAATACTTATAAACTAATTTCTTTTGGGTTGAAATATTTTATGCCCACCCATGCAATTGATGGGGAAATATATATAACATGGGGTTACAGTGTGGATGTTCGTCCCCTCCAAATTTCATGTTGAAATTTGATCCCTAATATTTGAAGTAGGACCTAGTGAGAGGTGTTTGGACTATGGGGACGACAGATCCCTCATGAGTAGATTAATGCCTTCCCTTGGAGGTGAATGAGTTCTCATTCTATTAGTTCCCGAGAGAATTGGTTGTTAAAAAGAGCCTGACACCTCCCCTGTCTCTCTTGCTTCTTCTCTCACCATGTGATCTCTGCAGACCCTGCTCCATCTTACCTTCTGGCAAAAGTGGAGGCAGCCTGAGGCTTTCATCAGTTGCAGGTGCCCAATCTTGAACTTTCCAGTCATCAGAATTGTTGAGCCAAATCTTTTTTCTCTATAAATTACCCAACTTCAGGTATTTCTTTATAGCTACACAAAATGAACTAAAACACATAACAAGAGAAAAACTAGCCAAATTTGCATACAAACGAAAGTTAACCTCTATGCTAGTAATTTTCTTGTGGAAAAGAAGAAAGACAACTGTTCTATGTCTCCTTCATCTTTCAATGCTCTTACTTCATAATAGCAAGTGTGCCCCTCCAGAAGTAGGATTTCCTTTCATAGCTATCATCACAGTCTAAATTCTGATCAATTTTGTCTGTACCATTCTCTTGCTCCTAGCAACAGTGGTGCTCTCTGACAGCCTTGGTGCTGCTGGATAACTTAGCACTTTTACTTCTCCAAGAGTGTTTTCTTTTGCAAGCAAAAGAAAAACAACTGAATTTTAATGGAAAAGATCCTGCTTTTCAGTGAGTTCTAAAATTATGATTGCTAGCATTTATAGTGTTGCTCTCGTAGAACCCTTTATTAATCTCAAGCAAAAGTTACTAAGATCTCCACAATAGTGGTTCCTTAAGCACATGGTTCTGTATTTTCTATTCTAACAGGAGAATAATTTTTCATGCTAATGCAGCTTTCTCTAATTGTAAATAACCACATGCAGTGTACAAGTTCCCCTGCTGTTTTGAGCTCCTTACCCTAGCATGATTTTCTTCTACTTGCAGGAAACTGATACTTATTTGTATAAAAGGAACTCTCCAATGAAAAAGTAGTAGTCAATCTTTTAAATTTAGTTCCCAAACTTGCAGAAAGCAAGCCAATTTTCTAAGAGCTAATTTACCAAAAGTCAATTCATCCAATACTTCCTTTACCAAATACCCAGCTTCTGAAATAAACTCTCCTCTTGATCTTTTCCCCCAGATGAAGGACCTCCTTTCTCTGCCCCACCTTCCACCAAATTTTGCTGTGGGGCCATAATAGAAGCAAATGCAACAAACTTTAAAATGTTATTAGTAAGATGAAATGAGAGCCAGATAACTAAACCTTAGGGAGATCTTCAAAAGTTTAAAAACCAAACAATCCAATATAAGTTACTCTAAATTTCATAAATGTTTAAAGAAACATGCAAATTTAGCTAATAAGTCATTCAGAAATTCTCTAATTGATAAACTTGATTTTGGTGGATTCTGGGTTTTTTTTCAACTTTTATTGTAGGTAAGGGGGCAGACATGCAGATTTGTTACATGGGTATATTGCATGTCACTGAAGTTTGTTGTACAAATGATCCCATCTCCCAGGTAGTAAGCATAGAACCCAATAGGCAGTTTTTTTTTACCTCTGTATCCCTTCCATCCTCCCCTCTCTAGTAGTCCCCAGTGCCCATTGTCTATTGTTCCCATCTTTGTGTACATGTGTATTCAATGTTTAGCTCCCACTGGTAAGTGAGATCATGCAATATTTGCTTTCTTGTTCCTGTGTTTATTTGCTCAGGATAATGGCCTCCAGCTGCATCCATGTTGCTGCAAAGAACATGATTTTATTCTTTTTATGGCTACATATTATTCCACAGTGTATATGTACCACATTTTTAAATCCAGTCCACCACTGATGGACATCAAGGTTGATTCCATGTCTTTGCTACTGTGAATAGTGTTGCAATGAACATGTGAGTGCATGTGTCTTTTTGGTAGAACAACTTATTTTCCTTTGAGCGTACACCCAATAATGGGATTGCTGTGTCAATAGTGTTCTAAGTTCTTTTGAGAAATCTCCAAACTGCTTTCCTCAGTGGCTGAACTAATTTACATTCCCACAAACTGTGTATAAGTGTTCCCTTTTCTCTGCAACCTCACTGATATCTGTTACTTTTGTCTTTTTAATAGTAGCTATTCTGACTGGTGTGAGATGGTATTTCATTGTGGTTTTGATTTGCATTTCTTTAATGATTAGTTATGTAAGATTTTTTCATATATCTGCTGACCACATGGATGTCTTCTTTTGAGAAGTGTCTCTTCATGGATTAGATTCTGGCAAATTGATTTACATTTGAGGCTTCAAGTATTGGTCAGGCACAGATCAGGATTTGGGGGTTACTACCGTGCTATCAATAAAGTCATAGAAATTTGTCAAGGTGAGAATAGGGTACTTGCCTTTCTCTATACCTAGGAGAACACACAAGCTCTTTCCCCTACTGTATGAAGACTAAGTTGAACTAGAATATTAATTTAATATGCATTGCTTGCTCTGCTTTCCTAGTATATAAACAATGCAATTTACTTAGCCTCTAGGACAAGGCTCCTTTGAATTCAAGCAGAATCAGTTGGAAGCCCCCTTGCTCAGTTGGGAGGCAGAGACCCTAACAGCCAATTGCACAGCTAATTTCCATAGCCTATCTCTGTAGTTTATTTTAACTACTCCTCACCCTGGGCTTTTTCCCCTTCCTGGCTCTTCTCTGACTTCTCTTCCACTTCTCTAGTATCTAAATCTTAATTCATTATATCTCCAAATTATCTAGTAATAGGAAGGCCATGTCCATTGTAGCTACAGATCTTACCAACCAGTGGCCCTTAGTTGCCCTTAGCATACCAAGGATCCTTCATACTGAGCTTCTATGCTGTATTAATCCATTCATTTTTGGCAGTTGGGATAACATGGTTATTATCCATAAATAGTTACTGTAAGAGGCAATTAACATTCAAGGAGGTTCATCTGAACTCTTGTGAAAAACAACAATTGCTACTGTTGAGCAACTACTATGACCTAGTAGACATGGAAAGGAGAGTCTTCATCTTGGGAAGAAGACAAGGAGGGATTTGTGACAAATATGCTCCTGAGCTCTTAAGTAATGCTTTATAGAAGCAAAATTAACCTGAAGATTATGGTTGAAAGCTGTTAACTAGAGTAAGAGAGAAAGAATTAGTCTAGTCTCCAGTGCTATTAAACTTTATCAAGAAAGACAAACAATTGAACCTTGTAAAAATTAGTCTTTGTTTCTTTATGTTTGGAGAAGAAGATGGGCCAGAGGAACAGAGAGAAAGAAGCAATGAATATCAAACAGGCACTGTTAGACTCAGCTTTGGGCAAAGGCTGTGACTAGAGTTGGTACAGTTCAAATTTGATTCATTTGTATAATATTTTGAACTTGAGGAATTACTATAATTGTATCAACCACCAGACATATCCATTGGAGAAAGAAAAATGCTCAGACCACACTATCCTACATTATGACCAAGCAGGGGACAGGAAGATGGTCCACTTCACTCCAAAAAATGAATCTCTGTTGTGAGATACTGGGTAACATTAGGGCCTAATATGATTGGTTCCAGCATTTGGTTAGGGGTGGACAGACGTGATTCCCCTACTCCTGGGACAAGTATGTCTATTTGGAACCAGGTACAGGGAATTTAAAAACTTTCTAGAGAGATCAAGGCCAGGCTATTTTTAGTCCAACCAAAAATAAATTAGCAAAGTGAGCCCCTATAATGTCGGAATGTCAAAATAATGATATTACCACATGAAAATTACTACATAGAATTAAGCTAATGGAAGAGCAGATGCAAAAACTAACAAATGAAGGTCTTGTTGGTTTGCAGGTGGCTTACACACCATCTTCTTTAGTAATTATTTTGGGTTGACCCTCCTGCCTCCTGAGCCAAACTACATCTTATTCTCTCCTCACACTTATTTCCCTGAATAACTATGGAGAAATCAAGAAATAGCCAGGAATAATAACAGAAGCCTAATGCATATTAGATAATAATTCTCAAAGATAAGTATTAGAGCCTCATTTGTAGATAAGGAAACTATAGCACAGAAAGGTGGGGTAGCTTTCCCTGGGTCACAAAATAAGTAAGAGCCAAAGTCCCTATTGCAAACTAGGTCTGAATGAATCCAAAGCCTATAGTCTAAGCTTAGCTTTGATTATCTCATTTGAGTTCCAGGACCATCTAACTGAGATCCTTTGTACTGTCTTCCTCAACATTAAAGGGAAATATATTTAAGGCAAAGTTTCAAGAATCTTTTTTCATCAAAAATATTATTTGCTTGTGTTACCGGCATCAATCTCCAGCTAACACACAATTTCCCACTACTAGGCTAATGTGAGCCTGCTGCCAGAAGACACATCGGTGGCTGAAATAGGATTGCATCTGACCATTGCACTTTCTTAAGGCTCACATAATGCCGGTGGCTCTGATGGTGATAGCTTGTCTGTTCTGACACTAAGAAAATGTCTTCCAATTCCTTTGTTGCTGCAGATAAGTAAAAGGTACTTAGTACACACAATGTGGAGCACAACGACCCAGAGACAAAAAGCAGCTATTTGATTTCAATCTACATCAGGAGCTGGAAATCTCAGAGACAAGAGCATATTAAAAACATTATTTTCTGATCGCTTTCTAAGACTCTCATGAAATGGGCTTCACTTGGTGTTTCCAATTTCTTCCTGATTGTTTAAGTGACCCATAACTTGAAGATTGCCACATTCCTTCCCAAAAGGTAACCTGGAAATGCAAGGAGAGTCAGTAAATGTTGCATTGTTACACAATTTCAGATCTCAAGGTTTCTGTTTCAGGTCATTTGTGAGTGAAAGCAGTCCTTTCCTAACCTGTGCAATAGAAGTAGAAAATATTGTATGTTTGCATTGTGTCTTCTCTCTTCAAAACTGTTATTTAAGTAATATCAAAATCCTATGCAAACATTTCTGCTCTTATTTCACATATCTTAGACATGGGTTTCTCCTTAGGGCATGCTTTTGAGTTCAAGCTCAATGATATCTAATAAACTACACAAGTGTTACATGAGTAAGATATCAGTAGAATCCACAACTATCAAATCAGTCTTACAATGTTACATCACCAGAAAAACTTCATCTAAATAACCACAGTAACCTTACAAAATCCCTAAGATGGCAGACAAAGGAATAGGAAAGGTCCAGATAAATGGACATGTCATCAGACAGGTACAGAATGTAAGTGCGGAAGTTCACAAATGCAGGAAAGGACTGATAAGGAAAGTAGGGTTAAAGGGGATGGGGAACAATTTAGATGAGGGATTAAGTGAATGACTTTCAATGAAAGGGAAAATAGTTCTTTATATATTATAGATATGATAAAACAATCACCTTCTATAAATTCATTCCACCTACAGTCTTTCTCTCTTAGCCTATAAACGTGCTTTTCCCATTTTAAAGGCAAAAAACTAACAAAGCAAAACCACATCCCTCAACTGTGAGGTTTCTTCTAGTTAATGTCCTCTCTCTTCTTCCCATTTGTTAAGCTTCTTGAGAAATATTTATCTACATTTATATTTCCACCCCTTTTCCTGCTTGATTTATTTACTCTTTTTTTTTTTTGGTTTTTAAAGAAAAATTTTATTTAACAATTTTTAGATTATATTACAACTATGTACTAATTTTTAAGAACAAAGAATGAGTCACATGAACTTTCTTTTTGGTATTGTTTTTCTGATAAAATATGATAGCATGATAAAAATTCCTTTACTTGACTTTTTTTAAATTATTATACTTTAAGTTCTAGGGTACATATGCACAACGTGCAGGTTTGTTACGTATGTATACATGCACCATGTCGGTGTGCTGCACCCATTAACTAGTCATTTACATTAGGTATATCTCCTAATGCTATCCCTCCCCGCTCCCCCCACCCCATGACAGGCCCCAGTGTGTGATGTTCTGTTTCCTGTGTCCAAGCGCTCTCATTGTTCAATTCCCACCTATGAGTGAGAACATGCGGTGTTTGGTTTTTTGTCCTTGTGATAGTTTGCTGAGAATCATGGTTTCCAGATTCATCCATGTCCCTACAAAGGACATGAACTCATCATTTTTTATGGCTGCATAGTATTCCATGGTGTATATGTGCCATATTTTCTTAATCCAGTCTATCATTGATGGACATTTGGGTTGGTTCCAGGTCTTTGTTATTGTGAATAGTGCCGCAATAAACATATGTGTGCATGTGTCTTTATAGCAGCATGATTTATAATCCTTTGGGTATATACCCAGTAATGGGATGGCTGGGTCAAATGGTATTTCTAGTTCTAATCCTTGAGGAATCGCCACACTGTCTTCCACAATGGTTGAACTAGTTTACAGTCCCACCAACAGTGTAAAAGTGTTCCTATTTCTCCACATCCTCTCCAGCACCTGTTGTTTCCTGACTTTTTAATGATCACCATTCTAACTGGTGTGAGATGGTATCTCATTGTGGTTTTGATTTGCATTTCTCTGATGGCCAGTGATGATGAGCATTTTTTCATGTGTCTGTTGGCCTCATAAATGTCTTCTTTTGAGATGTGTCTGTTGGTATCTTTTTCCCAGTTTTTGATGGGGTTGTTTTTTTCTTGTAAATTTGTTTGAGTTCTTTGTAGATTCTGGATATTAGCCCTTTGTCACATGAGTAGATTGCAAAAATTTTCTCCCATTCTGTAGGTTGCCTGTTCACTCTGATGGTAGTTTCTTTTGCTGTGCAGAAGCTCTTTAGTTTAATTAGATCCTATTTGTCAATTTTGGCTTTTGTTGCCATTGCTTTTGGTGTTTTTGTCATGAAGTCCTTGCCCATGCCTATGTCCTGAATGGTAATGCCTAGGTTTTCTTCTAGGGTTTTTATGGTTTTAGGTCTAACATTTAAGTCTTTAATCCATCTTGAATTAATTTTTGTCTAAGGTGTAAGGAAGGGATCCAGTTTCAGCTTTCTACATATGGCTAGCCATTTTTCCCAGCACCATTTATTAAATAGGGAATCCTTTCCCCATTTCTTGTTTTTGTCAGGTTTGTCAAAGATCAGATGGTTGTAGATTTACTCTCTTTCATCCTTGAGGCCAATTCAAACTTCATGGCTTCGATATGACCTTCCTCAGGCTCCCTGTAGAGTGATTTGCCACTCTCATCGGTAACACAGAGCACATTTTACATTGCACTAATCAAAATACCTTGGGTTCTAATTTCTTCTTTGTAAGTCTATTACCTCCTAAACCATGAACTGTTTGGAAGCTGTGACTATTCATCATTATGTCTATCACACAATGCATAGATGAAGCATTTGAGACTGTTGGAGGAGAGAGAGAGAGACGCAAACAAGCATAACATAATGTGTTACAAGAGAAAAATGCACTATTCCCACATATTATGTAGGTAATGCTTTTGTAACAGATACAGAGGGGCATAATTAAAAGTGGCCCAGTCTTCTCAGGAGGGTCAGGTTTATGCTCCTAGAACTCTTATTGAAGGAGAATAGTTCACCTGTTTTAAAATAAACAAACAAACATGCAAAGGCTTTCAAAGAAAAGAAAAATCAAGTGTGGAAAAATAGAAACATGAGACAATCAGAAGTCTTTTAAGTCACTGTGGTGGCTGAAGCATAGGTTGAGAGGAAGAGAGGAGCAGGAGACAGGTCTATAAAAGAAGACTAGGACCTTCTAGGTTTCTAACAGCCTTGTAGGCCTGACAAGGAGTATGACTTCATCCAAGAGGCAGTGAGAATTACTGAAAGACTAAGCAGGAAAAAGACACGTGCCGGGTGTTAGGAAGATCATTCTGGCAGCAGTGTGGAGAACAAAGTGAAGAAGAGCAGGACTACAGACAGAGAGATGAGTAGAATAATTTTGTCTCTTGAGGGTTTGAGCTAAACAGTACAGCTTGGAATAATAAGATTGATTACACATACTGAGAAGTTACTAAAGCCAGTCATCATTCTAAGTCTGTTTATTATTTACCTTAATTATAAGAATAACTCACTGAAGCAGGTGATATTATTGTTTTCATTTTAAACCAGGAAGGTAAGAAACTTGGAGAGCTCTAAGTAAATGGCTAAACCAGAACTCTAACCCAAGAAAGCCAATAAATCCAAAGTCTAAATTAGCTTAAGAATACCAGAGGAAATACTGGTATTAAGCCACAGGTCTTAATATCTGATTTTATTAGAGGTAATTTTAATAATTTCTGTTCTACAAGTTGTTTTCAAAAGACAGTCTTTCCTGTGAATTTCACAACAAAATGTACCAATTCACTAACTCTACAGTTGACTTGCAACTTCTTTAACATCTAGAGAGACAAGATGTAAACTTAGGACTCATTTGTCTGCCATATATGCTATAAACACAGCAAAGTAAAAACAAAATGCACAGAATATATGGAATGAGGGTTGACCTTGCCTAACCATCTACAGCCTTTTGTATGTCCTTCTCCCTCCTTCCAGGAGCCAGTGCACAAATGCAAGGAGTACTGCTCAAAGAGCCACTGCATTTCCAAAAGATATATTTTAAATGAATTTTAACAAAAACAGTATTTACACAATGCGTTATATTCCTATCTCTACTTTTTACATGTAACAGGCACTCCAGAACATTCAGAAAGATTATCTATTTCTTTTAAAATACTAAAAATGTTCAACTATATATATATATAGTAGGAAGGAATAAAATGCACACATGGGAAATGCTAATAATAAGAACATGTCTCCTAAATATGACTAGTTTAGCATAGAACACCCTTCCACCACAGGGTCTTGTGCTCCATCACCTCGAAACACTGAATCACTGTGTGTTATTCTTGGTGATGCATCTGGGGAAGTCTAGCAATTCCATTTCCAGAAGACATCTCTTTTCTACAATGCATTATTAATTAATTAATTTTTTAATTTACTCTTTACAAAAGGGCATTTGCAAAATATCTACTGTATGTAGGCAACTTCTTTATGTCTACAAGGTGTAGATGTCGCAAAAATAAGTTTTCTTTTTTGTTTGTTTGTTTAGACGGAGTCTCGCTCTGTCGCCCAGGCTGGAGTGCAGTGGCTGCAAGCTCCGCCTCCCATGTTCACGCCATTCTCCTGTCTCAGCTTCCCGAGTAGCTGGGACTACAGGCTCCTGCCACCAAGCCCAGCTAATTTTTGTATTTTTAGTAGAGACAGGGTTTCACCGTGTTAGCCAGGATGGTCTGGATCTCCTGACCTTGTGATCTGCCCGCCTCGGCCTCCCAAAGTGCTGGGATTACAGGCGTGAGGCTGGGGAGGACGCTGAGAGCTACTTTTGCATAGTATGTACACAAGTCAGAAAATCTTTCCAAAGGCTGGTGGGCGCTTGTTGAGTGCCGTATATGGTACTTTGCCCTTTCTTCCAATGTCAAGGTCCAGTGGAACGAAACCACTGGGTACTGACCCAGCCACCTTCGGGGCTCCATCCACCCTCAGGTCTGGTGAGGTGTTTGTCACTTGAAGTGGTATCTAGTCCAGATGGAGCATAGCAGTGGCCAGCCCCTCACACCTTCACAGGTGTTTGCAAGGCCGCCATTCATCTCTCCTGCCATGCGGCAGCCGGGAGTATTCAGTGTTCCAGTGGGAGATGGAGCCAGCGGGTCCTGGACTGTTGGAAGCCGCCGCCGCCACCATCAGGTCACTAGGAGGGGTTGCCGCTGCCTGGAATTCCGGCTGCTGTTGCCTTGGCACGGCCTGGGGAAATTGGCAGCTCTGCATCTCATCGCTCTCCCTGCGGGAATTAGGCCTAGGTGGGTTTGTTTTTTGTCGTTGTTTTTCTTTTTCTTTCTTTCTTTTTTTTTTTTTGTTTGAGACGGAGTCTCGCTCTGTGGTCCAGGCTGGAGTTTAGTGGCGCAATCAATCTCGGCTCACTGCAATCTCCACCTCCCAGGTTCAAGCGATTCTCCTGCTTCGGCCTCCCGAGTAGCTGGGATTACAGGCTCCCGCCACCACCTCTGGCTAATTTTTGTATTTTTAGTAGAGATGGGGTTTCACCCTGTTGGCCAGGCTGGTCTCGAACTCTTGACCTCAGGTGATCCTCCCACCTCAGCCTCCCAAAGTGCTGGGATTATAGGCGTGAACCACTGCACCGGGTCCAGGCCTAGGTATTTTCAAATCACTTACTGAATGGTTCTGGCAATGGTACTATGCGTAGTAATGCTGATGCTGCTCTATTCAGTGAGCATGGGTCCAACTGCTCCACATAGAAGGGAACAGAGGGATTCTGCGGCCTCCATCAGCGGATGCGTCATAATCATTGATTTCAGGCAGATCTGAGTTTCATTCTCTGCATCCCCTGATTCTAGGTGTGGGACCTGGAAAAGTTGCTTAACCCTTGTTTCATTGAGTTTCTCACATCCAGTGACTACAGTAAGAACGGTTCAAAGAAAAACTGAGGCACATTACCATTTCTAAGAGTTTATTTGAGCAGAGTGATGCACAAACTGGGATACTCCAAACTGGAATGGTTCATGGCTCCACCAAGGGTACCAGGAGAAGGTTTTTATAGGATGAATGGGAAGCAAGACAAAGAAGATACTGGATTGGTTATAGTGGAGCAGTAGCTTTATTTGGATCATTCCAGTAGAAAGTCCCTAGTTAGAGGTTCATTGGCAGTTTCTGATTGGTTAAGACCTTTTGCACTGAGTTGGGTTTCTGTTTGCTTAGGTAGGAACCCAAGGTATTTGAGCCACCTCAGTCTAATGGCCTTCTAATTAACGATTTTAACAGAAATAATAAGCGTGCATGTAAAACTAAATAGCTCATTACTTAACACACAGGGAATACTCAAAAATCTTAAAAATTATTGACTCCTTTTTAAAAAATTGGGAGGGGTACAGGAGAGAGAAAAAGAAAAAAAAGTCCTATTAAAAAATATTGCTACTCTTCTAACCAAAATCATTATAATTCAGATTTCTTATTTTGGGATGCAAATCCTCTAATTCTCCAGCCTGTTAGCAGAAATCATTTAGGTAATATAATGGTAGTCTCGTATTGACTTTTGGGTGCCAGGAACTACACATCTACGTGAAGAAATTCACTTAATTTAAAACTTTCCATTTCCAGAAAAAGATCAAGTTCACAAAGTCAACAGGATTTAAGACTCTAGTGTCCAATGATTCTTTCTGCATCCAAGGTATTAAACTCATTATGATAGTCTTGATCCCCTTCTAATACTATCAGTGAAGTTCAAATTTCTATCCTGCAGCCAAGTTCTTCCTGCTGAGAGGCTGAAGTTGATTGAAGTCAGTAAGAGTTGGGTATGTGTAAATGATGGCAGCTTTGCTCTTAGAAAATGTTCCTTCTATTTTCTCTCCACCCAAGAAATTATTTTTCCCCTTTCATCTTAAGACACAGGCACTGAATACTGATTTTCCTTGTCTTCAACCAATCTCGGTGATGAATTTTTGGAAAACTTATTTGGATTTCGAACACACGCACTCTCCATTTTCTGCAGGGTTAAATAATCTGCCAGTTTCCTTTCGTCAGAGAGAATGAGCTAATGAATTACTTCAGATCTCTACCATTTGCTTTACTGTGCTGTGACTTGTCCCATTTTGCTGCTCCACCTCCATTTTTACGAAGTATGCTTTTTGAAGTTTTACAAAATAGTAAAGGATTCAAACTGAATATCACTGAAAAAAAGCAGAGAACAACAACAACAACGAAAAAGGAGACACTGTCTCCTTACCAACTCCTAATATATAAATTCAGTTTTAGGTCTTTGTCTTACATCATGTTTCAAGATTTAGAGAAAAGCACAGACACTCTTCTTAGGATTGTGTCAAAGACAATAATAACAGGTAATTTTCTCCTCATAGGAATGAAAAATTTAAGAAATGTTCTATATTGCTACAGAAGAAACACAATTGAATGAGACCATACTATTCAAAATAGCCAAAATATAAGAAGCCATGGATAAATTAGTCTGTATTTGGTCCCCATCAGTACAGAGTAGACGTGTGGCTTGTTTGAGAAGGGATAAAGAAGGAGCCAAGAAAGAGGGTAGGCACACCTTTTTAGCTGCATTTGTGAGACCCACAGAATTTTGCAAACACTCAAACTGCAATCACAATATGAAATGTATACTTCGAATGAAGAGTAAATTGTATGAATGTTTTCTTTAGTAATGAATATTCTGCTTTTTAAATTGTTTAACCCTACAGGAAATAGGATTAAAATGTTTCACGTACAGATTAGATCTGGCTTCTGTCATCCCATATATCCCAACCACAGAAAACACATCTTTCTTGATTGATGAGAAATAATATACCACTGTCTTGGAGAAAACAAATTTCTACTGATGTTAAATAATAAACTACACTACCATATATCTGTCAAAGCATTGTTGAAGTAGCAATTTGAATAATCATGCCTTATAATCAAATTATATATGTAGTTTAAGACAAAAATCATTAATTCTATTTCTGTTCCATGTCTTATCATTCCTGTAACGTTCAGCTTACATTTCACCTCTTCCATGAAGCATTCTATAATTTTCATAACATTGAATGTGAATTTTTTTTCATGTAAAGGCCATACTAATTGATAATGCCTTTTTTAAAGGTATTGTTTATCCATTCATCAATTGATGAACATTTTGGCTGTGTTCACTCTTTGGTTCTTTTGCATAATGCTACTATGAATATTTGTGTGCAAGTTGTTATATAGATGTATGTTTTTAATTCTCTTGGGTATGCCAGACATTGTAAGTTTTATATTTTTGAGTAGTGGATAGATAGATAGATAGATAGATAGATAGATAGATAGATAGATAGATAGATATAGATATAGATATATATGTATATATATGTGCATGCCTCTAAACATTTGTGTGGGGGCTTTATTCTAGGTGTAGTCAAATTACTTGTACCTAGTATTATTCTTTCTCAACTAGTTTGTAAGCCTTGTTAGAATGAGTCTAGAATAGTTTTAGTCTAGGGATAATTTGGCTAACTACTGAGGCAATATCACCCTGAAGGCCCTTCTAGATGACTCATACATTTAAGATTTTTCAAATCTGGCTGGTGGGAACATAAATTATTTCTACCTCCGCAGGGAAAGTTCTGCCTACTCCTTTCATTCTTTCTTTTCTCAGCCTCAGAATTTTCCTCACATACATACACAGATCAGTACACAGACAAAGATTCAAGGACACCCCTCTGTCCACAATGTTTTCTACAGTTCCTGGGCAAATTAAGTGCCTTATATATTCTCTTTTGAACTTATTTTGAATTTTTTATGTGATTAGCCAAATATCTTGTCCACCAAAAAAAAAAAAAATCCCCAAGTGCCAGAATCACTGAATGTTGTTAAGATAAAAATACTTTTAATTGGGTTTTCCCCTACAGCGAATATAATCTTGTATCAAACATTGACTTTTAAAAATGTTGCCTAGAAGATACACCAAAACAAATGTATATAGTATTTCTAAAACTCTGGTCTGAATTTAAAATGTCTTTTTTCTGACTGGGCATGGTGGCTCACACCTGTAATCCCAGCACATTGGGAGGCTGAGGCAGGAGGATCACCTGAGGTCAGGAGTTTGAGACCACCCTGGCCAATATGATGAAACCCCGTTTCTACTAAAATTACAAAAATTAGCTGAGTGTGTTAGTGGGTGCATCCATGTGTATTCAATGCTTAACTCTCACTTTTAAGTGAGAACATGTGGTACTTGGTCTTCTGTTCCTGCATTAGTTTACTTACAACAATTGCCTCCAACTGCATCCATGTTGCCGCAAAGGGCATTGATTCATTTTTTTTTTTTCCTATGGCTGTGTCATATTCCATGGTGTGTATAAGCCAATTTTTTTTTTTTTTTTTTTTTTTTTGAGACGGAGTCTTGCTCTGTCGCCCAGGCTGGAGTGCAGTGGAGTGATCTTGGCTCACTGCAAGCTCTGCCTCCCAGGTTCACACCATTCTCCTGCCTCAGCCTCCTGAGTAGCTGGGACTATAGGTGCCCGCCACTGCCCCCGGCTAATTTTTTGTGTTTTTTAGCAGAGACTGGGTTTCACCGTGTTAGCCAGGATGGTCTCGATCTCCTGACCTCGTGACCCACCCACCTCAGCCTCCCAAAGTGCTGGGATTACAGGCGTGAGCCACTGCACCTGGCCTGCCAAATTTTCTTTATCCAGTCTACCACTGATGGGCATTTAGGTTGATTCCATGGCTTTGTGAATAGTGCTGTGATGAATACACATATGTATGTCTCTGAGAATATACCCAACAATGGCATTGCTGGGTCAAATGGTATTTCTGTTTTAAGTTCTTTGAGAAATCTTGAAATGGCTTTCCACAATAGCTGAGCTAATTTACATTCCCACCAGCAGAGTATAAGCATTCCCTTTTCTACATAACCTCACCAGCATCTGTTATTTTTTGACTTTTTGATAATAGCTTTTCTGACTGGTGTGAGATTATATCTCATTGTGGTTTTGATTTACATTTCTCTAATGATTAGTGATGTTGAGCATTTTTTCGTATGCTTGTTGGCTGCAGGGATGTCCTCTTTTGAAAAGTGTCTGTTCATGTTCTTTGCCTACATTTTAATGGGGTTGTTTTTTGCTTGTTAATTTGTTTAACTTCCTTATAGATTCTGGATAGTAGACCTTTGTCAGGTGTATAGTTTGCAAATACTTTCTCTCATTCTGTAGGTTGCCTATTTACCCTGTTGATAGTTTCTTTTGCTGTGTAGAAGCTCTTTAGTTTAATTAGATCCCATTTGTCCATTTTTGTTTTTGTTGCAATGCTTTTAGAGTCATTGCCATGGAATCTTTGACAAGGCCTATGTCCAGAATGGTATTTCCTAGGTTATCTTCCAGGGTTTTTATAGTTTTCTCACATTTAAGCCTTTAATCATTCTTGAGCTGATTTTTCTACGTGGTTTAAAAAGGGATCCAGTTTCAATCTTCTGCATATGGCTCGTCAGTTATCCCAGCATCATTTATTGAATAGAAAGTCCTTTCACCATTGCTTGTTTTTGTCAGCTTTGTTGAGGATCAGATGGTTGTAGGTATGGGTCTTTATTTCTGGGCTCTTTATTCATTTTCATTGGTCTATGTGTCTGTTTTTATACCAGTACCATGCTGCTTTGGTTACTGTAGCCTTGTAGTATAGTTTGAAGTTGGGTAATGTGATGTCTCCAGTTTTGTTCTTTTTGCTTAGGATTGCCTTGGATGTTTGAGCTCCTTTTTGGTTCCATATGAATTAAAAATTTCTTTTCTTATTCTATGAAGATTGCCATTGGTGGTTTAATAGAAATAGCATTGAATCTGTAAATTGCTTTAGACAGAAATTTTATTTTACTCATTTCAGTGTTAGTGAAGCCTGAGCTTAGAGAGGTCAAGTACTTTGTTCAGAGACACAAACCAAGATGCATTTAATATTTAATCCCCTATTGTCTCTACTAGATCATTTGTCTATTCTTTCCAATAAAATATAAAGACTATACTTACCTAACTGTATTTCTATGGGTATATAAGAATAAATACATACATTAAACATAAGTTTTTGACTCTATATCCATTAATTTTTAGACACGACTTAGATACAACAAATGCATAAATTTCAAGTGTATAATTCCATGAATTTTGACAAATATACATGTATAAAACATATATTTAAAATACACATATAATATTAATGTAATAAGTGATAAAGTAATGATATGGCAACTGATATAATATGTATATATAATCTTTGTACATCACCACAATCAAACTCTGAAACATTCCCATCATGGTTTTTTTGTATTCCTTTTCAGACAGCCTTCCCCCAACCCAAGGCATCCTCTCTCCATCATAGATTAGTTTTGCTAGTGTTCAAATTTCGCATAAATTGATTCAGAAGGAATAAACTCTTTTTCTTTTTTTTAAATTTTATTTTAAGTTCCAGGGTACATGTGAAGGATGTGCAGGTTTGTTACATAGGTAAACGTGTGCCACGGTGATTTACTCATCTATCTACCTATCACCTAGGTATTAAGCCCAGCATGTATTAGCTATTTTTCTTGATGCTATCACTCCTCTTGCCATCCACCAACAGGCCCCAGTGTGTGTTGTTCCCCTCCCTGTGTCTATGTGTTCACATTGTTCAGCTCCCCCTTATAAGTGAGAACATTCTGTGTTTGATTTTCTGTTCTTGTGTTAGTTTGTTAAAGATAATGGCTTCCATTTCCATCTATATCCCTGCAAAGGACATGACCTAGTTCCTTTTTATGGTTGTATAGTATTCCATGGTGTATATGTACCACATTTTCTTTATCCAGTCTATCACTGATGGGCATTTGGGTTGATTCCAAGTCTTTGATATTGTGAATAGTGCTGCAATGAACATACACATGCATGTATCTTTGTAATAGAATAATTTATATTCCTTTGGGTATATATCCAGTAATGAGATTGCTGGGTCATATGGTATTTCTGGTACTAGGTCTCTGAAGAATCATCGCACTGTCTTTCTCAATGGTCGAACTAATTTACATTCCCACCAGCATTTCTCCGCAGCCTCACCAGCATCTGTTGTTTCTTGACTTTTTAATAATTGCCATTCCGACTGGCGTGAGAGGGTATACCACTATGGTTTTGATTCGCATTTCTCTAATGATGAGTGATGTTGGGCTTTTTTACATATGTTTGTTGGCTGCACAAATGTCTTCTTCAGATAAGTGTCTGTTCATGTCCTTTGCTCACTTTTTAATGGGGTTGTTTTTTTCTTGAAAATTTGTTTAAGTTCCTTGTAGATTCTGGATATTAGACTTTTGTCACATGGATAGATTGCAAAATATTTCTCCCATTTTGTATGTTGTCTTTTCACTCTAATGATCATTTCTTTTGCTGTACAGAAGTTCTTAAGTTTAATTAGATCCCATTTGTCAATTTTTGCTTTTGTTGCAATTACTTTTGACATTTTCATCATGAAATCTTTGCCAATGTCTATGTCCAATAGTATTGTCTAGATTTCCTTCTAGGGTTTTTATAGTTTTTTATTTTACCTTTAAATCTTTAATCTCTCGAGTTAATTTTTGCATAAGGTGTAAGGAAGAGGTCCAGTTTCAATTTTCTGCATATGGCTAGCCAGTTCTCCCACCATCATTTGTTAAATAGGGTATCCTTTCCCCCATTGCTTCCTTTTGTCAGGTTTGTCAAATATCAGATGGTTGCAGGTGTGCGGTCTTATTTCTGAGTTCTCTATTCTGTTCCATTTGTCTATGTGTTTGTTTTTGTATCAGTACCATGCTGTTTTGGTTACTGTAGCCTTGTAGTATAGTTTGAAGTCAGGTAGCGTGATGCCTCTAGCTTTGTTCTTTTTGCTTATGATTCTCCTGGCTATACGGGTTCTTTTTTGGTTCCATATGACTTTTAAAATGGTTTTTCTAATCTTGTAAAGATGGTCAATTGTAGTTTAATGGGAATAGCATTGAATCTATAAATTACTTTGGGCAGTATAACCATTTTCACAATATCAATTCTTCCTATCCATGAGGATGTATTGTTTTTCCATTTGTTTGTGTCCTCTCTGATTTCCTTGAGCAGTAGTTTGTAGTTCTCCTTGAAGAGGTCCTACACTTTCCTTGTTAGCTGTATTCCTAGGTATTTTATTCTTTTTGTGATAATTGAAAATGGGAATTCATTCATGATATGATTCTCTGCTTGTCTTTTGTTGATGTATACAAATGCTTGTGACTTTTGCACATTGATTTTTTTGTATCCTGAGACTTTGCTGTAGTTGCTTATCAGCTTAAGAAGCTCTTGGGCTGAGATGATGGGATTTTATAGATATAGGATAATGTCATCTGCAAAGAGAGACAATTTGACTCCTGTCTTTCTATTTGATTCTTTTTATTTCTTTCTCTTGACTGATTGCCCTGTCCAGAACTTCCAATACTATGTTGAGTAGCAGTGGTGAGAGAGGACATCTTTGTCTTGTGGTGGTTTTCAAGGGGAATGCTTCCAGCTTTTTCCCATTTGGTATGATATTGGCTGTGGGTTTGTCATAAATGGCTCTTATTATTTTGAGGTATGTTCCTTCAATACCTAGTTTATTAAGAGTTTTTAACATGAAGGGATGTTGAATTTTATCAAATGCCTTTTCTGTATTGAGATAATTATGTGGTTTTTGTATGTAGTTCTGTTTATGTGATGAATTATGTTTATTCATTTGCATATGTTGAACCAGCATTACATCTCAGGGATGAAGCCAACTTGATCATGGTGGAAAAACTTCTTGATGTGTTGCTGGTTTCAGTCTGCCGGTATTTTATTGAAGATCTTTGCATCGATGTTCATCAGGGATATTGGCCTGAAGGTTTTTTTGTTATTGTTGTATCTCTGCCTAATTTTGGTATCAGGATGATGCTGGCCTCATACAATGAGTTAGGGAGCCACTCTTCCTTTTCAATTGTTTGGAATAGTTTCAGAAGAAATAGTACTGGCTCCTCTTTGTACCTCTGGTAGAATTCAGCTCTAAATCCCCCTGGTCCTAGGCTTTTTTAAATTGGTAGGCTATTTATTACTGCCTCAATTTCAGAGCTCATTATTAGTCTATTCAGATATTTAACTTCCTCCTAGTTCAGTCTTAGGAGGTGTATGTTTCCAGGAATTTATCCATTTCTTCTAGATTTTCTAGTTTATTTGCATAGAGGTGTCTATAATATTCTCTCATAGTTGTTTGTATGTCTGTGGAGACAGTGGTATATTTTCTTTGTCAATTTTTATTGTGTCTATTTGATTCTTCTCTCTTTTCTTGTTTATTAGTCTAGCTAGGGCTGTATCTATTTTACTAATTTTTTCAAAAAAAACACCATCTGGATTTGTTGATTTTGTGAAGGATTGTTCATGTCTCTCTCTCTCCTTCAGTTCTGCTCTAATATTGGTTATTTATTGTCTTCTGCTAACTTTGAGTTTTGTTTGCTGTCAGTCCACCCTTCCTTTCCTTCCTCTCTGTGGGTTGCACCAAGCACCTAGTCAGCCCCAGTGAGAGAACCTGAATACCTCAGCTGAAGGTGCAGTATTCACTCACTGTTTCAGTTCTTCTTGGTGGGAGCCGCCAAAGACAGCTGCTTCTAGTCGGCCATCTTGGCCCCTTCCCATAAATTCTTTTGCTATGTGGCTTTGCTGTTCAACTTGATATTTTTGAGATTCATCAGTGTTATTGTATGTGACACAATACAGTAAATTCATTATAATGGCTGACTAGTATTCTATTGTATAAATGTATCACAGTTTGCTTTGTCAATCATCTGTTGTTTAAAATTTTGGTTACTTGTATTTCGTGCCATTATAAATAAGGCCAAAATAAACATTTTTATACATTATTTTGTGATATATGTTTTATTTTCTTTGGGTAAAAATGTAAAAGTAGTTGCTGGGTCATAGGTAAGTATATGTTTAACATTATAAGAAAGTGCCAAACAAGTTTTCCAAAGCTACTTTTTTTTTTTACTTTTTTCTTTCAAAAGCAATGAATGAATAGCTTGATTGTTCTTCATCTTTCCAAATTTTGTTATTTTATTACTTTTCATTTTAGCTTCTCTACTGGGTACTAAGTGGTATCTAATTATAGTTTTAATTTGCATTTCTCTGATCACTAAAGATAAAAATTAGGGTGTTTTAATTTTTATTATTGAGTTATAAGAAGTTTTTTTTTAAATAGATTCTGAATAGGAATTGTTTGTAGGATTTACATATTAAAAATATATTCTCCCAGTTTGTAGCATGCATTAGCATTTTTTGTTGTGTTAAAATATACATAAAAAATTTACAATCTTAACTATTTATATGTACATATATATGTATATACACACTGTGTGGTGAATAACATAGTTTTATACTATTTTTATGTATGTGTGTTTTAAGTTATATAGAAAATAGAAAGAGGAGTTATAAACCAAAATAAAATAATGCTCGCTTTTATATTTCCCATGTGCTTACCCTTACTGAAGATCTTTGTTTCTTCATTCAGCTTTAAATATGTCAACCCACTGCCTTCTGGTCTCTATGTTTTCTGGTGAGAAATAGCTGTTAATCTTTATTGAGAATCCTTTGTATGTGATAACCACTTCTCTTTTTCCATGTTCACAATTTACTCTGTCTTTAGCATTCAACAGTTTGATTATAATATGTTTTGGTGTGGATCTCTTTGAGGTTACCCTCTTTGGAGGTACTTGAGATTCTTGGATTTTTATATCCTTTTCATCAAATTTGGGAAATTTTAAATATGCTTACCTCTTCTTTCTCTCTATCTCCTTCATCTGAGATTCTCATAATACATATGTTAGCCTGTTTGATGGCATTCCACAGGTACATTATGTTCTGGTTATCTTTCTCCATTCTGTCTTTATTTCTGTTCCTTAGAGCAAGTAATCTACATTTTCCTATATACAAGTTTGCTGATCCTATTTTCTGTTTGCTCAGATCTTTTGAGCCGCTCTAGGGAAGTTTTCATTTCAGGATTGTATTTCTCAGCTCCAGAATTTCTGTTTGCTTCTTTTTAATAATTGTAATCATTTTATTAAAATTCCTGTTTCATTTATATATTATTTTCCTGATTCCCTTTAGTTTTTTTGTAAATGTTTAAGACAGCTGTTTTAAATGCAGCAACAGACCAAACAATCCAATTAAAAGAGGTAAGAGGTAACAGACTTGAATAAACATTTCTCTAAAGAAGATACAAAAATATGCAAATATCCAATTAGCATATAAAAAGATCCTCAAGATCATTAGTCATTAGAGAAATACAAATTGAAACTACAGTGGTATACCACTTCATGGCTACTAAATTGGCTATACTAAAAAAAAAAGGATGTTGTGAAAGAGGAAATAACAAGTGCTGGTGAGAATGTAGAGAAATTGGAATCCTCATACATTACTGGCACAAATATAAAATAGTACAGCTGCTGTGAAAAATAAGTTGGCACTTCCTCAAAAACAAAACAAAAGATTGCAATGTCACCCAGCCATTCCACTCCTAAGTATATACCTGAAAGAAATGAAAATAAGAACTCAAACAAATAACTATATGCAAACATTTGTTGCAGTATTGTTCACAATAACCAAAAGTTGGGAACGATCCAAGTGTCCACCAACAGATAAATAGATATCCAAAATAAGATATACACATATAATGGAGTATTATTCAGCCATAAAGGTTCTGAATTTCTGAATATGGTTGAGCCTTAAAAACACTATGCTAAGTCAGATAAGCCAGATACAAAATAGCAAATATTATTACTCCAATTACAGGAAGTATCTAGAATAAATAAATTTATAGGTACTGAAAATAGATTATAAATTACCATGGGCTAAGGGAGGCGGGAATAGGGAGCTATCACTTAATGAGTACAGAGTTTCTGGGGTGATAAAACATTTTTGGAGATAGTGGTGATGGTTGTACAACAGTGTAAGCGTAACTAACACCACTGAATTATACACTGAAGTGGCTAAAATGGCTAATTTTCTGCTGTATATATTATATAACAACTTAAAAATACTTTTTAAAGAGACAATTGTTTTAAAGTCTTTGTCTGCTAAGTCCAATGTCTAGGCTTCCTCAGAGACAACTTCTGGCAATTTATTTTGTTCCTTAAATGGGCCATACTTTCCAGTTTTTTGGTATGCCTTGTGAATAAAAAAAAAAAAAAAAAGCCGTACATTTCAATGTTATAATATGGTAACTCTGGAAATCAGATTCTCCCCCTGATCCATTGTTTTCTGTTTCACTGATTGTTGAAGACTGTAGTTGTCCACTGTTTGTTTAGTAACTTTTTCTTAATTATTTTTGCAGAGACAGTTTTCTTTGCCATGTGTTGTCACTGAAGACTTTGTTTATCAGCTTGTGCTCAGCCAGTGTTTTAACAGAGATTTCCTTGAATGCCAGGAGCCAAAATAAGGGAATGAGAGAGAAAAGGTAAAATAAAAATGTTTCCAGATCTTTGCAGATTGTCTCTGTGCTAGGGCCCTCTTTCAAACTTATCTAAGCTTACATTTTGTGTAGGCATCAGCCTGAGGTAAAATAGGGTCTTCTCAGATGTTTTCTGATCATGTATTATTCCCTATGCTTGCATGCTACAGTGCGTGCACACATGTCATAGGGCAGAATTCCCCTGTATAGATGGATGCTTTTAAATGCCATAGTTTTTCTAAGACACTGTCTCCCAGGCTTTTCTTCTCTGGCTATAGGATTGTCTTTTGTATGTGTCAACTGTAATCTTTCACCCTAGGCAACTATTTGTTGCTCTTCCACTTTCCAGTGCTTTCCAGCAGGCTGAGGTGAAAGTATTACTTGAGGCTGGGAATTCAAGAAAGCCTGAGCAACACAGCAAGATTCTGTTTCTACAAAAAATAAAAAGTTAACCAGGCAGGGCGGCATGTGCCTGTAGTCCTGACTACTTAGGAAGCTGAGGCAGGACTATTGCTTGAGCCAAGGAGTTTGAGATTACAGTGAGCTATGATCACGTCACTGAAAGCCAGCACCTGGGCAACAGCGCAAGATTCTGTCTGAAAAAAAAAAAAAAAAAAAAAAAAACTTTCCAGCAATGCTTACAGCTTTCGTAGCCCAGATTAGTTTCTAGTTAGGCAAGCAGGTATAACAGAAACAAGTGCCTTGTGTCAGAAATTCAAGTGGTCCAGGCCGGTTAGAACAGGCATACACAATAATTTGTAAATAGCCTGTACTCTGCTACTTGCAGAATCCAGGGCTAAGATCTCACACTGGATTCATGAGTTGTAAACTTCAAGACTGCTACTGGCCTGAGAGGGGAGCAGGAATAAGCAAAAAAGTAAAAACACTGCAAAACATTCCTATCATGTTTAAGTTACTTTCTTCTTGATTCCTCGTTTGCTTGTATGCTATAAAATTTTATCATTTTCCAGAGTTCTGACAAGATTGGTCCTAACAATTTCTGTTTGCTTTTGATGTTTCTAGCGGGGGTGGGAGAGGACAGGAGGTTGGAGCTGCCTACTTTGCCATTTTTCTGACATCACTTTGACACTTTTTTAAAGGTAGAATTGTAGAACCAAGTTACTTATTTTTGTATTGCAATAAAAATGTGCCATAGTCTATTTCCAGGGTTAATGAAAATGAAAACGTGTCACAGCTTCCACCTCCTGTTCAAGGTTACTAAAATAAAATATAATATTTTTTGAGCATGTCCAAATAAATTCAGAATTTTTAATATTGATATAATTTAAAAATCTAATTCTGTTTGTATGATCTTTGTATATTATGTTACCCTATAAAAAGAATCATTCATCAAAAGTAACCTACTATAAAAATTGAGATGAATTTATAAAATACTGGAAATTATGTAAAGAAATAATATTTTCAAGTATCAGCTGGTGTGTTAAACCATGTATATTTTATGTACACAAAGCCCTCCTTAGTTCCAAAAAGCAAAACCCTCTACCTCCACATCTGTCCTCAGGAAAATTTCCTTACCACAAAAAAACACAAAGGACTACGTGAGTTAATTTTCAGTATTGAATTTTAAGATAGAATTTTGATGCTCATGGTAATACATTTGAGAACACAGGGTGTTTTGAGCTACAAATGCCCAGATCTTTTTCATTCTATGGTCCTACTCTGATAATAGATGTTGCTAAATATGTGACTTCGTTCTTGTCACCTTCTTCCATTTCTAAAAGTAGATAAAGATCCTTCAAAGAGAGAGAGAGGGAAAAGGAGAGCTGTAGAGACAGCAAAAATATGAGACTGGGACAGAGCTCTCTCAGCAGGGCTATATGCTGCCTGCCTGTCTAGCCATGCTCTGGACAAGGGGTGTAATACAACCCTAGATAGGTTTGAGGATCTGAGAGTGGAAGACTTGATCTTGCTTCCAAAACTCAGGTTCAGGAGTTTTCACTGAGCCTCTATAGTGAAAGACTTGAAAATGTGGTGTTTGTAAGCTGAGAATGGCCCAGGCAAAATACAAATGTTACCATTAAAGCATGAGAGATCTTATTTTCTTTTATTTCACCAAGAAAGTTGTAGATGAGAAAGAGAGAAAAGAGAGCGAGAAAGAAAGAATACTTCAATGCACCTCATAGTATCTTTAGCCATAATAAGGGGAGCTACAGGGTAAGTAAACTGGACTATATAGAACTTAATACAGATATCTCAGTGGAATATCACCATGGGAGGTTGCAATGCTCATGAACAAGGTAGGAAATTGTGTACACTTCAGCAGATGTCACCACAGGCAGACACAAACTGATGATCAGGTAACCCCATCTGACAAAGTAGTAATTTAAATGCCACTCAAGATACAACAAATGAGAAAGAAGAAACAATCATTAACTAATTGCATTTAAACATCACTAGATAACATCTAGCTAGCATAGACCAAAATTATATTGTTTGGTATCAGGCAAAAAAGGCACTTAATAGACTTGAGGCTAGTTTACAGAAATATGATAAACACTCAGAGACTACTATGAACACCTCTTTGCATGTGAACTAGAAAATCTGGAAGAAATGGATAAATTCCTGGAAACATACAACCTCCCAAGATTGAACCAGGTAGAAACTGAATCCCTGAACAGACCAATAATGAGTTCCAAATTGAATCAATAGTAAAAAGCCTTCCAACCAGAAAAAGTCCAGGACCAGACAGATTCTCAACTGAATTCTACCAGGTGCATAAAGAAAAGCTGGTACCATTCCTATTAAAACCATTCCAAAAAATTGAGGAAGAGGGATTCCTACCTAACTCATTCTATGAGGCCAGCATTATCCTGATACTAAAACCTGGCAGAGACACAACCAAAAATGAAAAAGAAAAGAAAAAGTCCAATATCCTTGATGAACATACATGCAAAAAAAAAAAAAACCCTCAACAGAACACTAGCATACTGAATCCAGCAGCACATCAAAAAGCTAATCCACCATAATCAAGTAGGCTTTATACCTGAGATGCAAGGTGGGTTCAACATATGCAAATCAATAAATGTGATTCATCACACAAATGGAACTAAAGACAAAAACCACACTATTATCTCAACAGATGCAGAAAAAGGCTTTCAATTAAATTCAACATTCCTTCATGTTAAAAACCTTCAGCAAACTAGGTATTGAAGGATCATACCCCCAAATAATGAGAGCCGTCTAAGACAAACCCACAGCCAACATTATACTGAATGGGCAAAAGCTGGAAGCATTCTCCTTGAAAACCAAAACAAGACAAGGATGCCCATTCTCACCACTCCTACTCAACATAGTACTGGAATTCCTAGCAAGAGCAATCAGGCAAGAGAAAGAAATGAAAGGCATCCAAATTGGAAGAAAGGGAGTCAAATTATCTGTTTGTAGACAATATGATTTTATACCTAGAAACAAGGCTTATACCTAGAAGCCAAGGCTCATAGATCCAATAAACAACTTCAGCTAACTTTCAGGATACAAAATCAATGTACAAAAATCAGTAGCATTTGTATACACCAATAACATCCAATCTAAGAGCCAAATCAAAAACGCAATTCCATTCACAATAGTCATAAAAAGAATAAAATACCTAGGAATACAGCTAACTAGGAAAGTAAAAGACCTCTAACATGAGAATTTAAAAATTCTGCTGAAAGAAATTAGAGATGACACAGACAAATGGAAAAAATATTTCTTGTTCATGGATAGGAAGAATCAATATTGTTAAAATGGCCATAGTGCCCAAAGCAATTTACAGATTCAATGCTCTTCCTATAAAGCTACCAATTTCTTCACAGAATTAAAAAAAACTATTTTAAAATTCATATAAAACTTCAAAAGATCTTAAACAGCCAAGGCAATCCTAAGAAAAAATGACAAAGCAACAGACACATAGACCAATGAAAATAAATAGAAAGCCCAGAAATATAGCCCCACACCTACAACCATCTGATCTTCAAGAAAGCTGACAAAAACAAGCAATGGGGAAAGGACTTTCTATTCAACAAATGGTGCTGGGATAATTGGCCAGTCATATGCAGAAGGTTAAAGCTGGACCCCTTTCTTACACTAAGTAGAAAAACTTCTACATTGCTGGTGGGAATGTAAACTAGTACAACCACTGTGTAAAACAGTGTGGAGACTCCTTAAAGTACTAAAAGCAGAATTACCATTTGATCCAGCAATTCCACTACTGGGTATCTACCTAGAGGAAGAGAAGTTTGGTTTTCCATTCTGAGTTACTGCACTTAGAATAATAGTCTCAATTTCCATCCAGGTTGCTGTGAATGCCATTAATTCATTCCTTTTTGTGGCTGAGTAGTATTTAATTACACACACACACACACACATATATGTATATATGTGTGTGTATATATGTATATACATATATGTGTGTGTGTGTGTGTATATATATATATATATATATGTATATAACCAAACATCATATGTTCTCACTTACAAGTAAGAGCTAAACTGTGAGAATGCAAAAGCATAAGAATGATACAGTGGACTTTGGGGATTTGGGGAAAAAGTGGGAGGGGGTGAGAGATAAAGACTACAAATTGGGTTCAGTATATACTGCTCGGGTGATGGGTTCACCAAAATCTCACAAATCATCACTAAAGTACTTACTCGTGTAACCAACTGCTACCAGTTCCCCAAAAACATATGGAAAGAAAAAAGTTTTAAATATAATAATAATTTACATACAAAAAAGAAAAATTAACTCAAGAATGATTAAAGGCTTAAATGTAAAACTTAAAGCTATAAAAACCCTAGAAGTTAACCTAGTAAATACCATTTCAGACACAGGCTCCAGCAAAGATTTCATGACAAAGACTCCAAAAGCAATTACAACAAAAACAAAACTTGACAAATGGGATCTGATTGAACTAAAGAGCTTCTGTACAGCAAAAGAAACTATCAACCAAGTAAACAGACAACCTATAGAATGAGAGAAAATATTTGTGATCTATACATCTGACAAAGGTCTAATATTCAGGATCTATAAGGAAGTTAAACAAATTCACAAGTAGAAAACAAACAACCCCATTAAAAAGTGGGCAAAACACACAAACAGACATTTTTCAAAAGAAGACATAGACACAGCCAACAAACACATTAAAAAATGCTCAACCTCACAAATCATTAGAGAAATGCAAATCAAAACCATAATGAGTTACTATGTCACACCAGTCAGAACAGCCATTATTAATTGTCAAAAAACTAACAAATGCTGGTGAGGTTGTGGAGAAAAGAGAATACTTATCCACTGCTACTGGGAATGTAAATTAGCTCAGTCATTCTGGAAAGCAGTGTGGCGATTTCTCAAATAACCTAAACCAGAAGTACCATTTTACCCAGCAATACCATTATTGGGTATATTCTCAAAGGAATACTAACTGTTCTACCAAAAAGACATGCACATGTATGTTCACTGCAGCAGTATTCACGATAGTAAAGTCATGGAATCAACCTAATTGTCAATCAACGGTAGACTGCATGAAGAAAATGGGGTACTTATACACCATGGAATACTACAGAGCCCCAAACCCCGAAACAAGATAATGTCCTTTGAGTAACATTGATGGAGCTAGAGGCCATAATCCTAAGCAAACTAACACAGGAACAGAATCTGCATGTTCTCACTTGTAAATGGGAACTAAACATTGAGTACACAAGGACAAACAGAAGGGAACAACAAACACCGGGGCCTACTCGAGGATGGAGGGCAGGAGGAGGGACAGAGATGGAAAAATCTGCCTATCCGGTACAATGCTTACCACCAGAGTGACAAAATAGTCTGTACAGCGAACTCCTGTGATACACAATTTACCTATATAGCAAACCTGAATATATACCCTAAATAAAAAGTTAAAAAATAATAATCATTACTTTTTGCATACCTGGGTGCATGGCATATAATCATGCACATTTTTGAACCAGAAAATTTTAAAAGTTGTCTACTCTAAACTTTTTTCATTTTGCCAATAAAAAGGAAAAGGTCGGGTGTGGTTAACAGACTTGCACAAACTCATCCATATAATTAGTGGCAGAGTCAGAACCACGATTCAGTGTCTTTTCTTTTTTTTTTTTTTTTTTATTATACTTTAAGTTTTAGGGTACATGTGCACATTGTGCTGGATAGTTACATATGTATACATGTGCCATGCTGGTACGCTGCACCCACTAACTCGTCATCTAGCATTAGGTATATCTCCCAATGCTATCCCTCCCCCCTCCCCCCACCCCACAACAGTCCCCAGAGTGTGATATTC
The DNA here is from genome assembly GCF_029281585.2 of Gorilla gorilla gorilla. Classification (NCBI taxonomy): domain Eukaryota; kingdom Metazoa; phylum Chordata; class Mammalia; order Primates; family Hominidae; genus Gorilla; species Gorilla gorilla. The sequence continues at coordinate 58,006,787 of NC_073232.2, read as the reverse complement.
CCCTTCCTGTGTCCATGTGATCTCATTGTTCAATTCCCACCTATGAGTGAGAATATGCGGTGTTTGGTTTTTTGTTCTTGCGATAGTTTACTGAGAATGATGGTTTCCAATTTCATCCATGTCCCTACAAAGGACATGAACTCATCATTTTTTATGGCTGCATAGTATTCCATGGTGTATATGTGCCACATTTTCTTAATCCAGTCTATCATTGTTGGACATTTGGGTTGGTTCCAAGTCTTTGCTATTGTGAATAATGCTGCAATAAACATACGTGTGCATGTGTCTTTATAGCAGCATGATTTATAGTCCTTTGGGTATATACCCAGTAATGGGATGGCTGGGTCAAATGGTATTTCTAGTTGTAGATCCCTGAGGAATCGCCACACTGACTTCCACAATGGTTGAACTAGTTTACAGTCCCACCAACAGTGTAAAAGTGTTCCTGTTTCTCCACATCCTCTCCAGCACCTGTTGTTTCCTGACTTTTTAATGATTGCCATTCTAACTGGTGTGAGATGATATCTCATAGTGGTTTTGATTTGCATTTCTCTGATGGCCAGTGATGATGAGCATTTTTTCATATGTCTTTTGGCTGCATAAATGTCTTCTTTTGAGAAGTGTCTGTTCATATCCTTCGCCCACTTTTTGATGGGGTTGTTTGTTTTTTTCTTGTAAATTTGTTTGAGTTCATTGTAGATTCTGGATATTAGCCCTTTGTCAGATGAGTAGGTTGCGAAAATTTTCTCCCATGTTGTAGGTTGCCTGTTCACTCTGATGGTAGTTTCTTTTGCTGTGCAGAAGCTCTTTAGTTTAATTAGATCCCATTTGTCAATTTTGTCTTTTGTTGCCATTGCTTTTGGTGTTTTGGATATGAAGTCCTTGCCCACGCCTATGTCCTGAATGGTAATGCCTAGGTTTTCTTCTAGGGTTTTTATGGTTTTAGGTCTAACGTTTAAATCTTTAATCCATCTTGAATTGATTTTTGTATAAGGTGTAAGGAAGGGATCCAGTTTCAGCTTTCTACATATGGCTGGCCAGTTTTCCCAGCACCATTTATTAAATAGGGAATCCTTTCCCTATTGCTTGTTTTTCTCAGGTTTGTCAAAGATCAGATAGTTGTAGGTATGCGGCGTTATTTCTGAGGGCTCTGTTCTGTTCCATTGATCTATATCTCTGTTTTGGTACCAGTACCATGCTGTTTTTGTTACTGTAGCCTTGTAGTATAGTTTGAAGTCAGGTAGTGTGATGCCTCCAGCTTTGTTCTTTTGGCTTAGGATTGACTTGGCGATGCGGGCTCTTTTTTGGTTCCATATGAACTTTAAAGTAGTTTTTTCCAATTCTGTGAAGAAAGTCAGTGGTAGCTTGATGGGGATGGCATTGAATCTGTAAATGACCTTGGGCAGTATGGCCATTTTCACGATATTGATTCTTCCTACCCATGAGCATGGAATGTTCTTCCATTTGTTTGTATCCTCTTTTATTTCCTTGAGCAGTGGTTTGTAGTTCTCCTTGAAGAGGTCCTTCACATCCCTTGTAAGTTGGATTCCTAGGTATTTTATTCTCTTTGAAGCAATTGTGAATGGGAGTTCACTCATGATTTGGCTCTCTTTTTGTCTGTTGTTGGTGTATAAGAATGCTTGTGATTTTTGTACATTGATTTTGTATCCTGAGACTTTGCTGAAGTTGCTTATCAGATTAAGATTTTGGGCTGAGACAATGGGGTTCTCTAGATAAACAATCATGTCGTCTGCAAACAGGGACAATTTGACTTCCTCTTTTCCTAATTGAATGCCCTTTATTTCCTTCTCCTGCCTGATTGCCCTGGCCAGAACTTCCAACACTATGTTGAATAGGAGCGGTGAGAGAGGGCATCCCTGTCTTGTGCCAGTTTTCAAAGGGAATGCTTCCAGTTTTTGCCCATTCAGTATGATATTGGCTGTGGGTTTGTCATAGATAGCTCTTATTATTTTGAAATACATCCCATCAATACCTAATTTATTGAGAGTTTTTAGCATGAAGGGTTGTTGAATTTTGTCAAAGGCTTTTTCTGCATCTATTGAGATAATCATGTGGTTTTTGTCGTTGGCTCTGTTTATATGCTGGATTACATTTATTGATTTGCGTATATTGAACCAGCCTTGCATCCCAGGGATGAAGCCCACTTGATCATGGTGGATAAGCTTTTTGATGTGCTGCTGGATTCGGTTTGCCAGTATTTTATTGAGGATTTTTGCATCAATGTTCATCAAGGATATTGGTCTAAAATTCTCTTTTTTGGTTGTGTCTCTGCCCAGCTTTGGTATCAGAATGATGCTGGCCTCATAAAATGAGTTAGGGAGGATTCCCTCTTTTTCTATTGATTGGAATAGTTTCAGAAGCAATGGTACCAGTTCTTCCTTGTACCTCTGGTAGAATTCGGCTGTGAATCCATCTGGTCCTGGACTCTTTTTGGTTGGTAAACTATTGATTATTGCCACAATTTCAGCTCCTGTTATTGGTCTATTCAGAGATTCAACTTCTTCCTGGTTTAGTCTTGGGAGAGTGTATGTGTCGAGGAATGTATCCATTTCTTCTAGATTTTCTAGTTTATTTGCGTAGAGGTGTTTGTAGTATTCTCTGATGGTAGTTTGTATTTCTGTGGGATCAGTGGTGATATCCCCTTTATCATTTTTTATTGTGTCTATTTGATTCTTCTCTCTTTTTTTCTTTATTAGTCTTGCTAGCGGTCTATCAATCTTGTTGATCCTTTCAAAAAACCAGCTCCTGGATTCATTGATTTTTTGAAGGGTTTTTTGTGTCTCTATTTCCTTCAGTTCTGCTCTGATTTTAGTTATTTCTTGCCTTCTGCTAGCTTTTGAATGTGTTTGCTCTTGCTTTTCTAGTTCTTTTAATTGTGATGTTAGGGTGTCAATTTTGGATCTTTCCTGCTTTCTCTTGTGGGCATTTAGTGCTATAAATTTCCCTCTACACACTGCTTTGAATGCATCCCAGAGATTCTGGTATGTTGTGTCTTTGTTCTCATTGGTTTCAAAGAACATCTTTATTTCTGCCTTCATTTTGTTATGTACCCAGTAGTCATTCAGGAGCAGGTTGTTCAGTTTCCATGTAGTTGAGCGGCTTTGAGCGAGATTTTTAATCCTGAGTTCTAGTTTGATTGCACTGTGGTCTGAGAGATAGTTTGTTATAAATTCTGTTCTTTTACATTTGCTGAGGAGAGCTTTACTTCCAACTATGTGGTCAATTTTGGAATAGGTGTGGTGTGGTGCTGAAAAAAATGTATATTCTGTTGATTTGGGGTGGAGAGTTCTGTAGATGTCTATTAGGTCCACTTGGTGCAGAGCTGAGTTCAATTCCTGGGTATCCTTGTTGACTTTCTGTCTCGTTGATCTGTCTAATGTTGACAGTGGGGTGTTAAAGTCTCCCATTATTAATGTGTGGGAGTCTAAGTCTCTTTGTAGGTCACTCAGGACTTGCTTTATGAATCTGGGTGCTCCTGTATTGGGTGCATATATATTTAGGATAGTTAGCTCCTCTTGTTGAATTGATCCCTTTACCATTATGTAATGGCCTTCTTTGTCTCTTCTGATCTTTGTTGGTTTAAAGTCTGTTTTATCAGAGACTAGGATTGCAACCCCTGCCTTTTTTTGTTTTCCATTTGCTTGGTAGATCTTCCTCTATCCTTTTATTTTGAGCCTATGTGTGTCTCTGCACGTGAGATGGGTTTCCTGAATACAGCACACTGATGGGTCTTGACTCTTTATCCAACTTGCCAGTCTGTGTCTTTTAATTGGAGAATTTAGTCCATTTACATTTAAAGTCAATATTGTTATGTGTGAATTTGATCCTGTCATTATGATGTTAGCTGGTGATTTTACTCATTAGTTGATGCAGTTTCTTCCTAGTCTCGATGGTCTTTACATTTTGGCATGATTTTGCAGCAGCTGGTACCGGTTGTTCCTTTCCATGTTTAGCGCTTCCTTCAGGAGTTCTTTTAGGGCAGGCCTGGTGGTGACAAAATCTCTCAGCATTTGCTTGTCTGTAAAGTATTTTATTCCTCCTTCACTTATGAAGCTTAGTTTGGCTGGATATGAAATTCTGGGTTGAAAATTCTTTTCTTTAAGAATGTTGAATATTGGCCCCCACTCTCTTCTGGCTTGTAGGGTTTCTGCCGAGAAATCCGCTGTTAGTCTGATGGGCTTCCCTTTGAGGGTAACCTGACCTTTCTCTCTGGCTGCCCTGAACATTTTTTCCTTCATTTCAACTTTGGTGAATCTGACAATTATGTGTCTTGGAGTTGCTCTTCTCGAGGAGTATCTTTGTGGCGTTCTCTGTATTTCCTGAATCTGAATGTTGGCCTGCCTTGCTAGATTGGGGAAGTTCTCCTGGATAATATCCTGCAGAGTGTTTTCCAACTTGGTTCCATTCTCCGCATCACTTTCAGGTACACCAATCAGACGTAGATTTGGTCTTTTCACATAGTCCCATATTTCTTGGAGGCTTTGCTCATTTCTTTTTATTCTTTTTTCTCTAGACTTCCCTTCTCGCTTCATTTCATTCATTTCATCTTCCATTGCTGATACCCTTTCTTCCAGTTGATCGCATCGGCTCCTGAGGCTTCTGCATTCTTCACGTAGTTCTCGAGCCTTGGTTTTCAGCTCCATCAGCTCCTTTAAGCACTTCTCTGTATTGGTTATTCTAGTTATACATTTGTCTAAATTTTTTTCAAAGTTTTCAACTTCTTTGCCTTTGGTTTGAATGTCCTCCTGTAGCTCAGAGTAATTTGATCGTCTGAAGCCTTCTTCTCTCAGCTCGTCAAAATCATTCTCCATCCAGCTTTGTTCCGTTGCTGGTGAGGAACTGTGTTCCTTTGGAGGAGGAGAGGTGCTCTGCGTTTTAGAGTTTCCAGTTTTTCTGTTCTGTTTTTTCCCCATCTTTGTGGTTTTATCTACTTTTGGTCTTTGATGATGGTGATGTACAGATGGGTTTTCGGTGTGGATGTCCTTTCTGTTTGTTAGTTTTCCTTCTAACAGACAGGACCCTCAGCTGCAGGTCTGTTGGAATACCCTGCCGTGTGAGGTGTCAGTGTGCCTCTGCTGGGGGGTGCCTCCCAGTTAGGCTGCTCGGGGGTCAGGGGTCAGGGACCCACTTGAGGAGGCAGTCTGCCCATTCTCAGATCTCCAGCTGCGTGCTGGGAGAACCACTGCTCTCTTCAAAGCTGTCAGACAGGGACATTTAAGTCTGCAGAGGTTACTGCTGTCTTTTTGTTTGTCTGTGCCCTGCCCCCAGAGGTGGAGCCTACAGAGGCAGGCAAGCCTCCTTGAGCTGTGGTGGGCTCCACCCAGTTCGAGCTTCCGGGCTGCTTTGTTTACCTAAGCAAGCCTGGGCAATGGCGGGCGCCCCTCCCCCAGCCTCGCTGCCGCCTTTCAGTTTGATCTCAGACTGCTGTGCTAGCAATCAGCGAGATTCCGTGGGCGTAGGACCCTCCGAATCAGGTGTGGGATATAGTCTCGTGGTGCGCCGTTTTTTAAGCCGATCTGAAAAGCGCAATATTCGGGTGGGAGTGACCTGATTTTCCAGGTGCGTCCGTCACCCCTTTCTTTGACTCGGAAAGGGAACTCCCTTACCCCTTGCGCTTCCCAGGTGAGGCTATGCCTCGCCCTGCTTCGGCTTGCGCACGGTGCGCGCACCCACTGGCCTGCGCCCACTGTCTGGCACTCCCTAGTGAGATGAACCCGGTACCTCAGATGGAAATGCAGAAATCACCCGTCTTCTGCGTCGCTCATGCTGGGAGCTGTAGGCCGGAGCTGTTCCTATTCGGCCATCTTGGCTCCTCCCCCCCAGTGTCTTTTCTAGTTAAGGCATCTGTCTGCTAGATGAGACTGCCTCGCTGTCACTATAAAAGCTGTATTAGTATTTCTGTGATACAAATTATTATTTCAAACTTCCATGTGAATTGGGAAAATCCTTATGTACGGTTGACAGTTGTGCAGCTATAGCTTATCAGTTTATTATTCTCGCTTTCAATGAATATTAAAAATATATCATATGAATATGATAAGTAATTTTGCTTCAGGGTTTGCTAGAGGCAAGAAAATGAAACTTTTATTATTAATACTCCTCAAAACAATAGTGAAATCCATCTTCAAATATTTGATCACAAACCTGTCTAATACATACTTAAAAATTAAGTGGAAACCCAATCTAGAGTAAATCCGCCTAAGTTTATTTTGACTAATACAAGCATATTGCAACTAGAAAGAAATTTTAGCAGTTTTTAGACATATTTTTCAATCTTTGGTTTTTTATATAAATGCTTTTACATATGCTATTTCAGAGCTTTGTTATTAAACTGGTTGCTCTAGGTAATACTAAAAATCCTTTGTACCCTAATCTTTTCTTAAAATTTTATTTCTTTTATCATGAAAGCAGAAGTACAAATATGTGCAAAATGTCTTGTAAATTTTGTTGAGGTAATTTATATTTCATGTCATGCTAATTTTGTTAAGATTACTGATCTAGTACACTTCATTTTTTAAAATCAAATCATTTTATTACTTTTAAGCTTTATACATTCTCAGATTTGTAGCCTTTATATGCTTTTTTTCCTAGAATTGGTAAATGGATTTTTTTTTATATAATCATTATCATTTAATTTAACTGTTTTGGAACATTCCTACATATTCCAAATAGTCATCTTCTTATTCTACTAATCACAGAACCAAAAATAACATTGAATGGACATTAGTGTTTGCAAAGGGTTTTCATAAACATTAAAGCATTTGATATTTAAAACAACACAGTGAGATATAAATCATTAGAAAATAAGGGTATATTAATAATAGAGTAGTATTGGTAGGAAAGTTTATCATTCCCATTTTAGTGATGAATTTTTAAAAAACCTCAGAGAGTTTAAATTGCCCAAGATAAAAGAGGTAGTATTCCTTCTACATCTTAAGTGTTAATAGAGGATTTTATTGTAGAATAAAATCATTTTTAGTAAAAACTTTAAAAATATTTTATAAATGTAAAGTACTAAAATGTAAGATGGTGTTATCTAATCATAAGTAGAGAGAAAAACAATATGGACTTAACCATATTACCCTGAAGATGTGTGAAGAGCTCTCTGACTCCTGCTGAGGAACTAAGAGAAGTAGTAACAGAAATAAAAGAGAAGTTAGACATGTTCTGCCATCCCTTTATTTTGTCATTAGAGTGACTTGGTGATATTAGGTGCTAATGAGAAAAATGAAGTCAATATCCTGAATTCAGACTCCTGGGGGTCGTGTTCTAAAATATACACTAAGATATATGTCTATACAGACAGTCACTATGGCCAATTGGTTGGATGTGAGTTTATTTAACTTTTCTATACCTTCAGTGTGTTTCGAAAGAAGCTGGTATGAGTGGGTTGCTAAGTAAGATGTAGTGAGACATGGTAGGCCAAGTCTCCCCCTGCTGAAAAAATAAATCATCATGAAAAACAAAAATCAATTTTATTTTAAAGATAGAAGAAAGCTGTGAAAGCAATAAGGAGTCAATGAACTAAAATTCAAGAAAAGGAAGATTAAATGTGATGAATAAAGAGTATAAGCTGTCTTTCATGAAGCCAAGTCAGACTTTGTGAGCAGATGAGTTAGGAAAAAACTTGGTTTTCAAAAGTGTTCCACTTCATAATTACACATAAGAGAATGTAGAGCTATATTATATTTTCGTTGTTATCATTGTTTGCCCTCACTAAAATGTAAGCTCTGTGAGGGCAGGGACTTCTGAAGTTTGAATTGCTGTAGCACCAAATCCTAGAACATTTCACAGCTCATAAGAAACTCTCAATCAATGAATAAATGATGGTTAAAAAAAGATTCCCAGAGCTGGAGGTCATTATTCTTAGCAAACTAACACAGGAATGGAAAACCAAATACCACCTGTTCTCACTTATAAGTGGGAGCTAAATAATAGGAACACATGGACACATACAGGGGAACAACACACACTGGGGCCTACCTGAGGTGGAGGGTGGGAGGAGGGAGAGGATCAGGAAAAATAACTGATAGGTACTAGGCTTAATACCTGGGTGATGAAATAATCTGTACAACAAACCCCATGAAACAAGTTTATCTAACAAACCTACACATGTACCCTTGAACTTAAAATAAAAGTTAAAAAAAAAACAAGGATTCCCAGAGAGAAAAATGGAGCTCCTTTGTCAGCCACAAAATAAATCTGAGTACTGTTTATCTACTTTACTAGTACTGAGTCATGAGTAGCTGAGGACTTGTCAGCTCAGCACATTTGAAAAGTCAAGCATACAGATATATTGAAAGAAGAACAACTGCAAAAGTTTCATGTAGATGGAGGCTGGAGAATTACGATAAAATGAAATTTCTTACATTTCCTATTTGAAAAGGGAGAATAATCATCCTCATGGGTGATCTCTATAAATGCTCTTCATTTAAAATGCAGTACTTCTTTTTAGGGACTGGCAGTTTATAAAGAAAATACTGTGAATTGCTTGTGTGGAAAAAATGCAAGGAACAGGTGTCATCCCAATACACAAATATATGCTAACAACTTACCTGATAAGAGAAAATGGGAAAGTATGTAAAATTTAATTGAATCCATTTAAAAGACATTTCTTAATACTCTCAGCTTTTCATGATATTGCAATTTTGTGTTGAATGAGATCTTGGGAAGTCACTTAGGACTTATGCTTAAATCACGTGCAGTGAGGAAAGGAATCATCATAGGAATCAATTTTTAAAATAAGCATTTAAATGAGCCCAATTTCTAAAATGACAGAAATCGACAAGTCTCCATTTCACCTTATGATATGACAGAGTGTACAAGCACCATTGAGACGATAAATAAAGGAAGGCAATGTCCCTGAGCTTATAGGATTTTGTAAGAAGCAAAAGTAATACGAGAACATGATCAGCTGATGGCTTAGAGTAATGGCAGCATATTCTTCCAGTAATAAGAAGTGAGACAGGAAAAATATCAGTGTGATCTGGTAAAGAATCCTGGGGACTTTATTAGAACCTTCAGCGATGTTCAGGATGTGGACGAGTTGAAGCTACGGAGAATAAAACTTCCCAATGAAGAGAAAATTATGTGCAAATACTTTTCAATGGAATCAAGCATGACAGACTGCAGTAGCCCATGCGAAAAGCAGCCCTCAACTTTGGTTTCAGGTGTGGCTATTGTGGGAAAAAATTACTAGAAATTAAGCACTTTCATCTTCAGATTCTTGCCAGGGATTGTCACAACTCTTTGCACATGCTTAACACTCTTGCTGAGTAAGTGGCTTCTAACTGAACAATTAAATGATATATTCTATTTGCCAATATAACCTTTTTCTGACCACACTGGCTTTGAGGAGAATCAATGGAGAAAAGACACATGATAGCTTTGAGTTGTGATTTAAATAGCATCTTCCTCATGATGCTGCCCATATTTGCAAATATCACCCATTGTTTATGAGTATATCCCCAGTGCCTTATAGTCCTCCATACACCCCTTTACTTATAAAACCCAAGCGGAAAGCATGTGATGGGAAAGAAGCAGTGCAGTGTAGACATAAAGAGTGTGGCCTTTGAAATTTGACCAGCATGCTCCTGCCCAAACAATACTCATTGAATAGTAATCATAAGCAAATGATCTACTTCCTCAAAGCCTTAACATGTCTTATATAACAATTGTAGATAAAGATAATAAAGCACTCAGGACAGAGTCTGGTGTATAATATAAATTTAATGTGTGTCAGCTGTTAGTATCATCACTGTTAATCACTGTTAATTGAGTCTTTTGCCAGTGTTGTTCAAGAAAATAATGTGTAATCATCTATAAATATTTTAAATTTCATTAGCAGCCTTAAAAGTATTACTGATAGAACTGTAATCATTTTGGCATTTTAATAAATAACACAGTCTTACATAATTTTCTATTTCACAAGGAAACTTATTTTGAAATTAAATATTTGTAATTCTACTATATAGGGCAAAGATAAATTAATCCCTGCTGCAACCCCTTATCCTGTAGCATGCTGCATGAAGTTGCCTATATGCAAAGCAGCTTGTTCACAAATTGATCTCTGCAGATCAGTACATCTGCTTTGTGACTTATCAATGTTCATGGCGAACCTTGAGAACTGTGTTTATTTTAGAGCAAATGGATAGTGTGAAGAAATCAGTGATAGTGGATGTTGCTGCAAATGCTCATTTCCTTACATTGTATCCTGCTGAAATTTCTTAAAGATTATTGAGACATGGCCAAACGCGATGGCTCAGGCCTATAATCCCAGCACTTTGGGAGGCTGAGGCAGGTGGATCACTTGAGGTCAGGAGTTCAAGAAAAGCCTGGCCAACACGGTGAAACCCCATCTCTACTCAAAATACAAAAATTAGCCAGGCGTGTTGGCGCACACCTGTAATCCCAGCTACTGGGGAGGCTGAGGCAGGAGAATCACTTGAACTGGGAAGGCAAAGGTTACAGTGAGCCGAGATCATGCCACTGCACTCCAGCACTCCAGCCTAGGCAAGAAGAGTGAAGCTCTGTCTCAAAAAAAACAAAACAAACAAACAAAAAAAAACAAGGTTCTCAGGATGTTTCTCTTTTAATAAGCATTTTCATTTTTTGGGATATTTGGATATCAGATCCAATTTGACCTTTCCAGTAGGAAAGTATGATACTTTCAGGACTTGACAATAATGCCAAATTCTGGAACTTGAACACAGATTTCTTAGAATCTCAACTTTGACACCATAATATGTAGAATATGACTTGCCCAATAAGAAAGAAACAAACTTATAGATGGACTACAGTTTCAGCTGCCAAAGACAAAGTGTGTCTTGCCCTACCAGAAGCCTCTATTGGCTTCTCTATTGACCTACAGTCAATGAAGAGAATGACCTACCTCTATTGACCTACAGTCCTCTGAAGTCAACAATATATATGTTATACAGCCCACATTTTGTTAGAAAATCCCAATTACACATATCAAATTTTTAACATAAATCCATCAATTTTTATGTGCTGGAGTGTTAAATAGAAAATAAATTTTAATTACATAGACAATAGAGATCACATTATATTCTACCCCATCGTGTAACCCACAAGGTTATGTCTCAAGAAGCATGCAAGTATTTCTTGTCACAGCTATTAAGAGAAGTAGGATTTATGTGTGTGGGACAACTGGTTTCTAAAGCCTTCAATTATTTTTAAACATATTGATAGGAAAGAAAAATTAGTACTTATAGACTTCTTTTAATCTGTAACCAATGCCATTACCACATATACTACTATGATGAACCATTGCAAGATTTCCCCTTAGTTAACATTGACCATGCCAGGATCACCCATAGAAAAATAACAACAAATTAGGAAGAATGATATGTTTTCCATTGGATTTATATTGCTAATCCTTTTCCAAAAAGGCTCTGTGGCAACTAGCTTTCAATATAAAGAGAAGCTTTATCTGATTCTTTTTATTAGAACTTTACAATAACCTTATGAATGTATGTATTATTATTGTGATAAGTTTTTGATGGAGGAAATTGTCTTGGTGTGGTTGAGTGACTAGACTAAGACCATATGGGACCTCTTGGTCACAGCCAGGACCAATTAGTATATTCCAGATGCTGCGTTCTCTCAACTTCAGCACACTGCCTCCTACAAGCAGGCAGAAGCAGAGATTTTTAAGAGATACAAAATAGCTTTTCTTACAGAATTAAGTTTATCACCAGACTGCTCAGAATTATCAAAAATTTGAGACCATGCTAAATTTGTATGCATGTTTACTCACAAGCCTTAGACCTTACCTTGTTCTAGGTCTCAGTGTCAGTACAGGACAGCTGGCACCCAAACTCCTCCACTACAGCAGCAAAACCTGCTTTTGAACCACTCAGAAGCCCATATGATCCTGGCATGAACCAAGAGTACCAATCTATCCAAGTAGAACAAATAGACCCCTATAAAGTGGAGTTCTTCATCTAGTGACTTTAGATAAGAATTAGATTTCTTCTACCTTTTTTCAGCTATAGTAGTAGTATCATTAGTGACATTAAATGCCTCAAAACAGTCTGAAAGACCAAAGCCAGAAAAATAATATGTATCACTTTTAACAATAATAATTAAGACGGGGCTGGTGATTACACTCAGGCACAAGAAGCTAGTGTCCTTGATGATCCTGAATAGATTATTTCAGAGAAGCTGTGGGTATAAATTTTTGTTCTTTAATTTACCATGATTGAAGGCTCAGGAATTTCCGCACAATATAGAGTTAACATTCTTCATTAAAATTATAAATAGAGGAAACATTCACTAAGATAGACCATATTCTGGGCCACACCTTAACAAATTTATAGGAATAGAAATCATAAAATGTCTGCTTTTAGACCGCAGTGGAATTTAACCAGAAATAAGTAACAGAAAGATAACTTGAAAATATCAAAATGTGTGGCAGCTACACAACACACTTCTAAATAACATATAAGTCAAAGAAGAAATCTCAAGAGACATGTAAACATATTTTGAGCTAAATTAAAATGAAAATACAACTCATCAAAATTTGTGGGATGCAGTAAAAGCAGTAATTACAAAGAAATTTAAGTCATCGAATGCACATATTAAAAAAGAAGAAAGACCTAAAATCAACAATCTAATTTTCCAGTTTAAGAAACTAGAAAAAGATCAAATTAAATCCAAAGTAATCAAAAGAAAAGAAAAAAATAAGAATTAGAGCAGAAATCAATGAAATTGCAAACAAAATCAATAGAGAAAATCAACGAAACCAAACGGTGGTTCTTTGAAAAGATCAATAAAATCAACAAGATTCGAGCCAGGTAAATATGAAAAAGAGAGCAAGAACACAAATTACTAATATTAGAAATGGAATAGGGGACATTACTACAGATCCTATGGACATTAAAAAGGTAATAAGGTAATAATGTGAACAACTCTATGCCCATAAATGTGATAACAAAGATTAAATGAATCAATTCCTTAAAAGGCACAATTTGTCAAAATTCACAGAAGAGATGGGCAATCTGAATAGGCCTAGATCTAGTAAAGTAATTTAATTAATAATTAATAACCTTACAAAAACAAAGTATTCGTCCCAGATAGGTTCACTAGTGAATGCTATCCAACATTTTAGAAAGAAATTATGCGAATATTCTATAATCTCCTTTAGAAGACAGAAGAGGAAATACTTGCTAACTCATTCTATGATGTCAGCTTTACCCTAATATCAAAATTAGACAAAGACATTAGAAGAAAAGAAAACTAAAGACAATATTTCTCACGAACATAGATGCAAAAATCCTCAACAGACTACTAGCAAAGTTAATTCAACTACATATAAAAATATTTATACACCACAACCGAGTTGGTTTATCCCAGGTAAGCAAAACTGGTTCAACATTCAAAAATTGTACATGTAATCCATTATATCAAGAGGTTAAAAAGAAAAATCACATAATTATACCAATAGATGCAGAAAAAACATTTGAAAAAATCCAATGCCCAATCATGATAGAAACTCTCTGTAAACTAGGACTAGAGGAAAATTTTTCTACTTGAAAAACAATATCTACAAAAAACCTACAACTAACATCACACCTAATGGTAAGAAATTTGAAGATTTCCTGCTTAGATCAAGAACAAGGCAAGGATGTGTCTTCTTACCTTCCTTTCCAATATTATACTGGAAGTACTAGCAAATACAATAAGACAAGAAAAAAATAAAAGGTATACATACTGGGAAGGAAGAAATAAAACTGTCTTTATTCACAGATAACATGATCATCTCTATAGAAAATCTGAAAGAATTAACAGAATAACTTGTGGAACAGGTGATTATAACAAGTTTCTGGATACAAGGTTAATGTAGAAAAAATCAATTCCTTACCTAAATATTAGCAAGGAAAAACTGCAATTTGGATTTAGAAACAAAATACCATTCCCATTAGCACCTCCAAAAATGTAATACTTAGGTATAAATCAAACAAAATATGTACAAGATCAATATGAGGAAAAGTAAAAAATTCTGATGAAGAAATCAAATAAGTAACTATATCAAGATATATTCCATATTCATAAATAGGAAAATTCAATATCAAAATCCTAGTTCTTCCCAACTTGGTCTATTTTATAGATTCAATGTGATCCCAATTACAATCACAGCAAGATGCTTTGTGGATATTGACAAACTGATTCTAAAGTTTATGTGGAGAAGGAAAAGACCCAGACTAATCAACACAATACTAAAGAGGAGAACAAGTTAGACGACTGACATGATCTCACTTTAAAATGACGTGGTAATAAAGACCATGTGGTGTTGGCGAAAGAACAAACAGATCAATGGAACAGAATAGACAGCCCAGAAGTAGATTCACATAAATAACAACTGACCTCGGACAAAGGAGCAAAGGCAGTACAATGGAGCAAAGATAGTTTTTTCAATAAATGGTGCTAAAACAACTGAATATTCACATGCAAAAATATAAATCTAGCCACAGACCTTACACTCTTCACAAAAATTAATTCAAAATGGATCATAAACCTAAATGTAAAATGCAAAACTATAAAACTTCTAGAAGATAACATAGGAGAAATTCTACTTGACTTCAGATATGATGACTAAAGAAATACTTGAGAAGTTGGACTTCATTAAAATTAAAAACATCTGCTCTGCAAAAGACAATGTCAAGACAATGAGAATACAGGCCACAGAATAGGATAGAAAATTTTCAAAACACACATCTGATTTAAAAACATCAAAATATACAAAGAATTTTAAAATTTAACACTGGGAAAACAAATAACCCAATTTTAAAAATAGGTCAAAGATCTTAATACACACCTCACCCAAGAAGATATATAACTAGCAGACAAGCATATGAAAACATGCTTCACATAATACATCATCAGGAAATGCAAATTTAAACAACCATGAGACACCACTATACATCAACTAGAATGACCACAATCTGGAACACTGACAACACCAAATGCTGGTGAGAACGTGGAGCAGCAGAAACTCATTCACTGCTGGTGGGAATACAAAATGGTACAAGCACTTTGCAAGACCATTTCACAGTTTCTTACAAAATTAAATATAGTCTTCTGTATGATCCATCAATTGAGCTCCTTGGTATCTACCCAAGGAGTTAAAAACACATGTCCATGCAAAAATCTGCACATGGATGTTGATGGTAGGTGTATTCATAATTGCCATAACTTGGAAATGGCCGAGATGTCCTTCAGTAGATGAATGGATTAATAAACTTCAGTACATTCAGACAATATAATATTATTCCATGCTAAAAATAAATGAACAGGTGGCTGTGAGACTAAAACACAAGTGAGCCACTCTCCCCACACTTTCTTGCCCATGCTGTGTACCTGAGCAGTACTCTGCACTATGACAAAATAAAATGTCACAAATCAATGTCAACCTTGAAAATAAATGGCCCAAAAACTCCACTGAAAAGACATAGAGTGGCAAATTGGATAAAATAAGAAGGCTCATCTTCCTGCTGTCTTCAAGAGATCCATCTCACATGTAATGACATCCACAGGCTCAAAGTAAAGGAATGGAGAAAGATCTGTCATGCAAATGAAAAACAAGGACTGGTCTTTAATTGAGCTCTGAAAAGAGCAGTGGTTGCTATTCTTATATCAGATAATATAGATGTAAACTAGCAACAGTGAAAAAGGACAAAAAAGGACACTACATAATTATAAAGGGTTTAATTCAACAAGAAGGCTTAACCATCCTAAGTGTGTAAATACCCAACATTGAAAGATCCAGATATATAACACAATTACTTCTAGACATTAATAAATACACCTTGACAGCCACACAATAATAGAAGGGGATTCAAGACCCCACTGATAGCACTAGACAGATCATTGAGGCAGAAAACCAACAAACAAACTCTGGACTTAAATTTGACACTTGACCAACTAGGCCTAGTAAAAATCTACAGAATAATACACCCATCAACCACAAAATATATAGTCTTCATATCTGCACATGAAACATACTCTAAGATTGGCCACATCCTCAGTCATAAAGCAAGTCTCAATAAATTCAAAAACACCATAATCATACCAAGTATTTTTTCAGCCAACAGTGGAATAAAAATACAATCAATTCCAAGAAGAACTCTCAAAACTACACAAATACATTGAAGCTAAACAATTTGCTCCTGAATGATTCCTACGTAAACATAAAATCAAGGCAGAAATAAAAAAAATATTTGAAACAAATGAAAACAGAGACACAACATAGCAAAACCTCTGGGATGTGGCAAAAGCAGTATTAAGAGGAAAGTTTATAGCTCTAAATGCCAGTATCAAGAAGACAAAAAGATCTCAAATTAACAACCTAATCTTACACATAAGCAAGCTAGAAAAACATAAACAAACTAAACCCAACAGTAGCAGAAGAAAGTAAATCACTCAAATTGGAGCAGAACTAAATGAAATTGAGACCTAAAAATTCATACAAAGGATCAATGAAACAAAAAGTTGGTTTGTTGAAAGAATAAACAAGACTGACTGACCACTAGCAAATTAACAAAGAAAGAAACAGAGAAGATCCAAATAAACACAATCAGAAATGACAAAAGTGACATCAAAACTGATTCCCCAGAAATTCAAAAGTTTCCCAGACACTACTGTGAACACCTCTATGCACACAAGCTAGAAAATCTAAAGGAAATGGATAAAATTTTGGAAACACACAATTTTCTAAGATTGAACCAGGAAGAAACAGAAATAATGAGCATACCAATAACAAGTAATGAAACTGAATCAGTAATTTTAAAAACCTACTATCCAGAAAAAGCCCTGGACCAGATAGAATCACAGCAAAATTCTACCACACATACAAAGAGTTGGTACCAATCCTACAGAAACTATTTAAAAAAAACAAAGAGAGATGTTCTCTCTTCATTCTAGGAAACCAGTATCATCCTGATACCAAAAATCTACCAAAGACACAAGAAAAAAAGAAAACTGCAGGCTATTATTCCTCATGAACATAGATGCAAAAATCCTGAACAAAATATGAGCAAACAGAATGCCACAGCACGTTAAAAAGTTAATTCACCATGAAATGGGCTTTACTCCTGGGATGCAAGGATGATTCAACATACACAAATCAATAAATGTGATTCACCACATAGACAAAATTAAAAACAAAAATCATAGATCATCTCAATAGAAACAGAAAAAGCATTCAATGAAATCTAACATCCTTCCATGAGAAAAACCCTCAACAAACGAGATGTCAAAAAAACCCATCTCAAAATAATAAGAGCCATCTATGACAAACCCACAGCCAACTTAATACACATCAGGCAAAAGCTAGAAGCATTTCCCCTAAGAACAGTAATAAGACCACCTTCACTATAGAGTAGGATGTACACTCCTAGTCAACATAGTACTGAAAGACATAGCCAGAGCAGTCAGGCAAGAGGAAGAAATAAAAGGCATTCAAACACGAAAAGAAAAAGCCAAATTATCTCTCTTCACAAATGATGTAATTCTATACCTAGAAATTCTTAAAGATTCTGCCAAAGCACCTCTAGTCCTGATAATTAACTGCAGCAAAGTCTCAGTACACAAAATTAATATATAAAAATCAGTAGGATTTTAACCATATTCAGAAGAATGAAACTGGGCCCCTCCCTCTCACCATATACAAACATTAACAAGATGAATTAAAGACTTAAATAATGGGAGAAAATATTTTCAAACTATGCATCTGAAAAAGAACTAATATCTAGAATATATAAGGAACCTAAGCAATTCAACAGGCATAAAACAAATCACCCCATTAAAAAGTGGCCAAAAGACATAAAAAGACACTTCTCAAAAGAAAACATACAAGTAGCCAACAAAAATATTAAAAAATGCTCCATATCATTAATCATCAGAGAAATGCAAATCAAAACCACAAGGAGATACCATCTCATACCAATCAGAATGGCTATCATTAAAAAGTCAAAAAGTAATAGATGTTGGTGAGGCCGCAGAGAAAAGGGAATGCTTATATGCTGTCTGTAGGAATGTAAATTAGTTCAGCTACTGTGGGAAGCAGTTTGGAGATTTCTCAGAGAACTGAGTTGGACTACCATTTGACCCAGCAATCTCATTACTATTTACCCAAGGAAAAATAAGTCATTCTACCAAAAAGACACATGCACTCATATGTTTATCACAGCATTATTCACAACAACAAAGACATGGAATCCACCTAGGTGCCCATCAACAGTGCACTAGATAAAGAAAATTTGGTATGTGTACATCATGGAATACTATACAGCTATAAAAAATGAAACCATGTCCTTTGCAGCAACATGGATATAGCTAGAGGTCATAATCCTCAGAAAATAAACACAAGAACAGAAAACCAAATGCTTCATGTTCTCACTTATAAGTGGAAGCTAAATATTGGGTACATATGGATATAAAAATGGGAATAAAAGACACCATGGAATATAAGAGGGGAAAGTGTGGAGGAGAGTAAGGGTTTAAAAACTAACTATTGGATAATATGTTCGCTGCCTGTGTAATGAGTTCAATCATACGCCAATCCTCAGTATCATGCAACATGCCTTTGTAACACAGTTGAATGTGTACCTTCTGAATCTAAAATAATTTTTTAAATAAATTAACTACCAAGCAATGAGAGAACACATGAAGGAAAATTAAATGTACATTACTAAGTGAAAAATGCTAACCTGAAAATGCTACCTACTGTATGATTTCAACTACGTGATATTCTGGAAAAGATAAAACTATGGAAACTGTAAAAAGTTGCCAAAGTTTGCCAAGGGTTAGAGTAGAGAGGGAAAAAAAGGCAGAGCACAGAGCATTTTTAGGATAGTGAACTGTCATGTTTTATGATATTATAATGGTAAATACATGTCATTATACATTTGTCCAAACTCATGGAATGTAAAATATGAAAAGTGAACCCAAAATATATACTGTGGACTCTGCATGATTGCGATGAGTCAATGCAGGTTCGTCAATCGTAACAAATGCACCACTCTCGTAAGAAATGTTAATAACAGGAGAGGCAATGCATTTGTGTGGCTGGGAGGGATATGGGAAATCTCCATACCTTCATCTTAATTTTGCTGTGAACCTAAAACTGCTCGTAAAGATAGTCTTATTTTTAAAAATTATAAATAGACTACATGGATTTGGATTAGAGAAAACCATGCTTAGTTGAATAATGAGCCAGCATATAAAGCAAAAGAAACTTGCACCAACTTCTGAGGATAAATAATGAGTGGAAACAAATTAGTTTGGGAAAATATAAGGAAGCTAAAACTTCATCTCTTCAGAAGATACTTCTTTGTCCAAAGTCATATTACTAGGGCTAAATCTTTTCATTGTCAAGGAGTCTTCTAAACTGTCCTCTAACCCAAAAGCTCTCATTTAAAAAAAACCGTGTGGGTATGCAATGTCAGACAGACCTAGATTCAAAGTAGAAATCTCTAATTTCCCAACTTGGACAAGTTAGCTAACTGTACCGTGTCTCTTTTTTCCACCTGAAAATGAGAATAAAAGTTGTTAGCTTTCAATATTCTTGTGTTTATCATGCCCAACATATGGTGAAGGCTTGGCAAATAGCAGTTCTGACATTCTACCAAGTCACAGAGAAAACATTATTTCTTTGGTCTATAATTCACTGTCAAAGTTGTAGGGTAAACATTAGATAAGATTTATTCTTGAGAATAATAAATATAATTGAAAGTGAAAGACTACAATCTTGAATATGAAAATGATATATTACTGTGATGACTTGATGTGTGGTATCCTCAGACCAATATAACTATGGTCTCCATTTACATTTTTTTATATCTACAAAGTAAATAAAAAGTTTGTACAACCATTAGATAGTTTGCTAATCCACCTAAAATCTTGTCAATCCTGAGAAATGAGATGCTCCTAGATCAGTTTTGGGGAATCCTCCTTCTATCTTCCAAAGTATATGAAAACTTATGGGCTAATCCTGAAAGGCTCCTTACCCTGTGCCATTCTGGAACTGTGACAGCCAAAAGGGATGGGGTAATGCAGATGTGTCATGACTGCTGAAGCTGGACAAAAAGAACATCCTCACCTATTACGAACAGTACATTTTTAGACATCATTAAGTGCCCTCCAGGTTCCACACATTTCACAATAATCTTTTAAAATAATTGCTACCACTTGAGTAGTACTCTCAGAAAATTACAAGGCTGTCAATTTATTCCCCAGCTTTTAAAATTCCATCACCCATTTCCCTAAGGTAACAGGCTGCAATGTCTTAAACCTCTAAAAAGAAGTCAGATTTATATTATATATTACATTGATATTTTCCTCACTTCTTTAATTTTTTAGAAAGTAAGTATAGATTTTTAGTTCATATTAATGTAGTATATGATTAATTATTCTCTACTTCATCTGGATTTTTTTAATTGGCAAAATTGATGTCAATGTTGAAAGAGGTCCAGTAGTGAAGAGCATTATTATATTAATTTGCCACAAATTGTCTTTTTTTATTACTTAATACAAAGAAAAGTACTGTTTTCCTAAAATTTTGAGATTACAAGTTTCTTTTTCAAAAGTAAATTTTAACTGAGCATTCAGTTTTCAAATTTATAATAGAAGCACTTGCTAGAGTTTTTTTTAATAGTGTGTACATATTGGTTAATTAAGGCTTTGTTTGATACTACACCTATATAAGGTTCAGCAATACTATTAGAAACTTGTATCCCCCAAATCTGAAAATTTCTCTTGATTTTTTTTCTTTCATCAGGCATCCAAGTGTAAATCTAGCAAAAGTAAGTAAGGCCAAGCTTTGTAAAAACATTAACTCTCTATTTGGTTCTTGTCCTCTTTTGCCTACAACAGGTTGTCAAGCAAATAATTTGTGAGTTCCACATGTCACTGGGAAAGCCCGGAGTGATATTTATCCCAAAACTTTATGAAGATATGTCAGAACCTAGTTTGTCGGCAAGTATCTGTTCTCCCTCTTCCTCACTTTATGTATTAGCCCATTCTCACACTGCTAATGAAGACATACCTAAGACCAGGTAATTTATAAAGCAAAGAGGTTTAATTGACTGACAGTTTCACAGGGCTTGGAAGGCCTCAGGAAACTTACAATTATGGCATAAGGGAAAGCAAACATGTCCTTTTTCACATGGTGGCAGCAAGAACTGCTGAGCAAAGTGTGGGAAAGCCCCTTATAAAACTACGAGATCTTGTGAGAACTCATTCACTATCACAAGAACAGTATGGAGGTAACCACCCCCATGATTCAGCTACCTCCCACCAGGCTCCTCCCACAACACATGGGGATTATGAGAACTACAATTCAAGATGAGATTTGAGTGGGGACACAGACAAACCATATCATTCTGCCCCTGGCTCCTCCCAAATCTCATGTCCTCACATTTCAAAATGAGTCATGCCTTCCCCACAGTCCCCCAAAGTCTTAACTCATTTCAACCTTAACCGAAATGTCCACAAGGTCTCATCTGAGACAAGGCAAGTCTCTTCCATGAAGGAGCTTGGAAAATCAAAAGCAAGTTAGTTACTTCCTAGATACAATGAGAGTACAAGTATTGGGTAAATACACCCATTACAAATGGGAGAAATTGGCCAAAACAAAGGGGCTACGAGCTCCATGCAAGTCCAAAATCCAGCAAAGAAGTCAAATCTTAAAGGTCTGAAATTATCTCCTTTGACACCATGTCTCACATCCAGGTCATGCTGATGCAAGAGGTGGGCTCCCATGGCCTTGGATAACTCTGCCCCTGTTGCTTTGTAAGGTACAGCACCCCTCCTAACTGCTTTCACTTGCTGGTGTTGAGTGCCTGCACCTTTTCCAGGTGCACAAGGCAAGCTGTCAGTAGGTCTACTATTCTGGGGTCTGGAGGATGTGGGGTTTTTCAGTTGTGGGTTCATTAGGGCACTGCCAGTGCTCCATTAGGCCATGCCCCAGTGGGGACTCTGTGTGGGGGCTCCAACCCCACATTTTCCTTCCACATTACCCTAGCAGAGGTTCTCCATAAGGGCCCTGTCCCTGTATTACCCTTCTACCTGAGCATCCAGGCATTTCCATACATCCTCTGAAATCTAGTCAGAGGTTTCCCAACCTCAATTCTTGACTTCTGTGCACCCACAGGCCCAATACCAAAGGCTTGGGACGGCAACCTCTGAAGTAATGGCCTGAGGTGTATCTTGGCCTCTCTTAGCCACAGCTGCAGCTGAAATAGTTGGGACACAGGGAGCCAAGTATCTAGGATGCACATAGCAAGGAGGAGGCCCTGGCCTGGCCCATAAAAGCATTTTTTACTCCTAGGCCCCCAGGCCTGTGATGGGAGGGGCTGCTGCAAAGGTCTGACATGTCCTGGAGACATTTTCCCTAATTTCTTTGTGCTTAGCATTTGGCTACACATTACCCATGCAAATTTCTGCAACAGGCTTGAATTTCTCCCATAAGATGTCTTTTTCTTTTTTATAGCATCATCATGCTGCAAATTTTTCAAACTTTTATGTTCTGCTTCCTCTTGAATGCCTGGCCACTTAGAAATTAATTCTGCCAGGTACTCTAAATGATGTCTTTCAAGTCCAAAGTTCCACAGATCTCTAGGGCAGGGGCAAAATGCCACCAGTCTCTTTGTATAGCAAGAGTGACCTTTGCTCTAGTTTTCAACAAGTTGCTCATCTCCATCTGAAACCACCACCTCAGCCTGGACCTTATTGTGAATTTCGCTATCGGCATTTTGGTCAAAGCCAAGTCTCTAGGAAGTTCCAAACTTTCCCATATCTTCCTGTCTTCTGAGCCTTCCAAGTCTCTAGGAAGTTCCAAACTTTCCCATATCTTCATGGCTTCTGAGCCCTCCAAGTCTCTAGGAAGTTCTAAACTTTCACACATTTTCCTATCTTCTTCTGAGCCCTCCAAACTGTTCCAACCTCTGCCTATTACCTAGTTCCAAAGTTGCTTCTACATTTTCAGGCACTGTTTTTTAGCAGCACCTCACTACCTGGTATCAATTTACTGTATTAGTCTGTTCCCACACTACTAATAAAGACATACCCTGAACTGGGTAATTTATAAAGGAAAGAGGTTTAATTGACTTGTAGTTCTGCAGGGCTGGGGAGGCCTCAGGAAACTTATAATCATGGCAGAAGGGGAAGCACACACATCCTTCTTCACCTGGTGGCAGCAAGAAGTGCTGAGCGAAAGTGGGGATAACCTCCTTATAAAAGCATCAGATCTCGTGAGAACTTACTATCATGAGAACAGCATGGAAGTAACTGCCCCCCATGGATTCAATTACCTCCCACTGAGTCCTTCCTATGACACATGGGGATTATGGGAACTACAATTTGAGATGAGATTTGGGTGGGGACACAGCCAACTCATATTACTTTAGAAAAATAAAACCTCTTTCTACATAAGCATTCAATCACTCAGAACAAAAGTACATTTTCCTACTCTCCTTGTAGGTATTTGGGTACATGTAACAAAGGTCTGGACAAAGCATGCAAGCAGAACAATCATATGTGACTTCCAGAGTGAAAGAGGAGTATGTCTTTTCTTTCCTCCTTGTGCCCTCATATATTGAAATGTGATAAGGTGCCTAGACCTTGCATAGCCATCTTAGTCCATGCAGTGATGACTGGAATATAGGCTAACCATGTGCCTGTTAATTCAGTTAATAGATACACTTATGTAACATGGAAAAGTGAATGATTAGCAAGATAATGTAAAGCAGACACTTATTTCTCAGTTTCTCTAACACATCTTGTGAATATGTTTATATGGGGGAATATTAAAAGATCCAAACACTTGTTTCAGATCTATCTTTCAAATCATGTTGTTGGACAATATGCCAGGCAATCAGACATATATTTACTCAGAAATGAGATATCTAAGTAATGCCTATTTTCTTCATCCAAAAGAATCTTTTATCCACATAGAGAGCTTGCTCTTCAGTACACTAGATAGTAATCTTAAATATAATTCCACATAAGCTCATGATACTCACATTGGTACCAAATGCAGCTGCCAATATTCCTGAGATCCAAAACTGTCTGGATATCTCTACTTTTCAATCCATCAAACAATACATCATGAGAGTTCAAATAATTAGTGCCTATATTTTCTTGAAATTATGTAGAATACTGATCAAAGATATGAGAAATATGATGAAAGGGAACTGAAAAAACACAGCAGAGAATCCAGAGTTACATCTCATGGAAAAAATAAAACTTTAAAAATAAATGGTCATGGGAGGGTCGCTTCCAAGATGGCCCAATAGGAACAACTCCAGTCTGCAGCTCCCAGCAAGATCAACATAGAAGATCACAGAAGTGATTTCTGCATTTCCAACTGAGGTACCTGGTTCGTGTCATTGGGATTGGTTGGACAGTGGGTGCAGCCAAAGGAGGGCAAACAGAAGCAGGGTGCAGCATTGCCTCACCAGGAAGCACAAGGGGTCGGGGGATTTCCCTTTCCTAGCCAAGGGAAGCCAGGACAGACTGTACCTGGAAAAACAGTACACTCCTGACCAAATACTGCACTTTTCCCATAGTCTTAGCAACCGGCAGACCAGGAGATACCCTCCCATGCCTGGCTCAGTGGGTCCCACACACACAGAGCCTTGCTCCCTGCTAGCACAGCAGTCTGAGATCAACCTGGGACACGAGAGCTTGGCAGGGGGAGGGGCGTTCACCATTGCTGAGGCTGGAGTAGCTCACAGTGTAAACAAAGAGGCTGGGAAGCACAAACTGGGCAGAGCCCACCACAGCTCACCAAGGCCTACTGCCTCTATAGATTCCACCTCTGGGGGCAGGGCATAGTAGAACAAAAGGCAGCAGACAGCTTCTGCAGACTTAAACATCCCTGTCTGACAGATCTGAAGAAAACAGTGTTTCTCTCAGCATGGCGTTCGAGCTCCAAGAAAAGACAGACTGCCTCCTCAAGCAGGTCCCTGACCCCCATGTAGCCTGACTGGGAAAGACCTCCCAGTAGGGGCTGACAGACACCTCAAACAGGTGGGTGCCCCTCTGGGATGAAGCTTCCAGGGGAAGGATCAGGCAGCAATCTTTGCTGTTCTGCAGCCTCCGCTGGTGATACCCAGGCAAAAAGGGTCTGAAGAGGACCTCCAGCAAACTCCAACAGACCTGCAGCTGAAGGTTCTGACTGTTAGAAGGAAAACTAACAAACAAAAGGGAATAGCATCAACATCAACAAAAAGGATATCCACAACAAAACCTCATCTGTAGGTCACCAACACCAACATCAAAAACCAAAGGTAGATAAAACCACAAAGATGGGGAGAAGCCAGAGCAGAAAAGCTGAAAATCCAAAAAACAGAGCATCTCTTCTCCAAAGGATCACAGCTCCTCGCCAGCAAGGGAACAAAACCAGACAGAGAATGAGTTTGATGAGCTGACAGAAGTAGACAATAGAAGGCCAGTCATAACAAACTTCTCTGAGCTAAAGAAGCATGTTCTAACCCATCCCAAGGAAGCTAAAAATTTTGAAAAAAGGTTAGATGAATGGCTAACTAGAATAAAAAATGTAGAGAAGACCTTAAATTACCTGAAGTAGCTGAAAAACACAGTACGAGAACTTTGTGATGCATGCACAAGCTTCAATAGCTGAATTGATCAAGTGGGAGAAAGGATATTAGTGAATGAAGATCAAATTAATGAAATAAAGTGAGAAGACAAGATTAGAGAAAAAAGAGTGAAAGGAAGTGAACAAAGCCTCCAAGAAATATGGGACTATGTGAAAAGACAAAATATAGGTTTGATTGGTGTACCGGAAAGTGATGGGGAGAATGGAAGCAAGTTAGAAAACACTCTTTAGGATATTATCCAGGAGAACTTCCATAACCTAGAAAGGCAGACCAATATTCAAATTCAGGAAATACAGAGAACACCAGAATGATACTCCTTGAGAAGAGCAACCCCAAGACACATAATTGCCAGATTCAGCAAGGTTGAAATGAAGGAAAAAATGTTAAGCGCAGCCAGAAAGAAAGGTCGGGTTACCCACAAGGGGAAGCCCATCAGACTAACAGCAGATCTCTCGACAGAAACCTTACAAGTCAGATGAGAGTGGGGACTAATATTCAACATTCTTAAAGAAAAGAATTTTCAACCCAGAATCTCATATCCAGCCAAACTAAGCTTCATAAACGAAGGAATAATAGACAAGCAAATGCTGAGAGATTTTGTCACCACCAGGCCTGACTTACAAGAGTTCCTGAAGGAAGCACTCCACATGGAAAGGAACAACTGGTACCAGCCACTGCAAAACCATGCCAAATGGTAAAGACCATCGATGCTATGAAGAAACTGCATCAATTAATGGGCAAAATAACCAGCTAACACCATAATGACAGGATCAAATTCAAACATAACAATATTAACCTTAAATGTAAATCGGCTAAATGCCCCAATTAAAAGACACAGATTAGCAAATTGGATAAGGAGTCAAGACCCATTGGTGTGCTGTATTTAGGAGACCCATCTCACGTGCAAAGACGCACATAGGCTCAAATTAAAGGGGTGGAGGAAGATCTACTAAGCAAATGAAAAGCAAAGAAAAAAGCAGGGGTTGCAATCCTAGTCTCTGATAAAACAGACTTTAAACCAACAAAGATCAAAAGAGACAAAGAAGGCCACTACATAATGGTAAAGGGATCAATTCAACAAGAAGAGCTAAGTATCTTAAATATATATGCATCCAATACAGGAACACTCAGATTCATAAAACAAGTCCTCAGAGACCTACAAAGAGACTTAGACTCCTACACAATAATAATGGGAGAGTTTAACACCCCATTGTCAATATTAGAACAAAGAGACAGAAAGTTAACAAGGATATCCAGACTTGAACTCAGCTCTGGACCAGGCAGACCTAATACACATCTACAGAATCTCCACCCCAAATCAACAGAACATACCTTCCTCTCACCACCATATCACACTTATTCTAAAATTGACCACATAATTCGTGGTAAAACACTCCTCAGCAAATGTAAAACAACAGAAATCAAAACAAACTGTCTCTCAGACCACAATGCAATCAAGTTAGAACTCAGGATTAAGAAACTCACTCAGAACTGCACAACTACATGGAAACTGAACAACCTGCTCCTGAGTGACTACTGGGTAAATAACGAACTGAAGGCAGAAAAAAAGATGTTCTTTGAAACCAATGAGAACAGAGACACAACATACCAGAATCTCTGGGACACATTTAAAGCAGTGTGTAGAGGGAAATTTATTGCACTAAATGCCCACAAGAGAAAGGAGGAAAGATCTAAAATTGACACCCTAACATCACAATTTAAAGAACTAGAGAAGCAAGAGCAAACAAATTCAAAAGCTAGCAGAAGGCAAGAAATAACTAAGATCAGAGCAGAACTGAAGGAGATAGAGACACAAAAAAACCCTTCAAAAAATGAATGAATCCAGGAGCTGGTTTTATGAAAACATCAAAAAAATTGATAGACCACTAACAAGGCTAATAAAGAAGAAAAGAGAGAAAAATCAAATGGATGCAATAAAAAATGATAAAAGGGATATCACCACCAATCCCACAGAAATACAAACTACCATCAGAGAATACTATAAACATCTCTATGCAAATAAACTAGAAAATCTAGAAGAAATGGATAAATTCCTGGACACATACACACACCCAAGACTAAACCAGGAAGAAGCTGAGTCTATGAATAGACCAAAACAGGTTCTGAAATTGAGGCAATAATTAATAGCCTACCAACAAAAAAAAGCCCAGAACCAATAGATTCACGGCCAAATTCTACCAGAGGTACAAAGAGGGGCTGGTACCATTCCTTCTGAAACTATTCCAATCAATAGAAAAAAAAAAGAATGCTCTCTAACTCATTTTATGAGACTAGCATCATCCTGATACCAACACCTGGAAGAGACACAACAAAAAAATAAAATTTCAGGCCAATATCCTTGATGAACGTCAATGTGAAAATCCTCAATAAAATACTGCCAAACCAAATCCAACAGCATATCAAAAAGCTTATCCACCACAATCAAGTTGGCTTCATCCCTGGGAAGCAAGGCTGGTTCAACATACACAAATCAATAAATGTGATCCATCACATAAACAGAACTAATGACAAAAACTACATGATTATCTCAATAGATACAGAAAAGGCCTTTGATAAAATTCAGCAATGCTTCATGCTAGAAACTCTCAATAAACTAGGTATTGATGGAACATATCTCAAAATAATAAGAGCTATTTATGAGAAACCCATGCCAATATTATACTGAATGGGCAAAAACTGGAAGCATTCTCTTTGAAAACTGGCACAAGACAAAGATGCCCTCTCTCACCACTCCTATTCAACATAGTATTGGAAGTTCTGGCTATGGCAATCAGGCAAGAGAAAGAAAGGAAGAGTATTCAACTGGGAAAAAGAGGAAGTCAAGTTGTCTCTGTTTGCAGATGACGTGATTGTATATTTAGAAAACCCCATCATCTCAGCCCCAAATCTCCTTAAGCTGATAAGCAACTTCAGCAAAGTCTCAGGATACAAAATCAATGTGCAAAAATCACAAGCATTCCTATACACCAATAATAGACAGAGAGCCAAATCATGAGTGAACTCTCATTCACAATTACTACGAAGAGAATAAAATACCTAAGAATCCAACTTACAACGGATGTGAAGGACCTCTTCAAAAAGAACTACAAACCACTGCTCAATGAAATAAAAGAGTACACATACAAATGGAAGAACATGCCATGCTCATGGGTAGGAAGAATCAATATTGTGAAAACGGCCATACTGCCCAAGGTAATTTATAGACTCAATGCTCTGCCCATCAAGCTACCAATGACTTTCTTCACAGAATTGGAAAAAACTAATTTAAAGTTCATATGGAACCAAAAAAGAGCCCGCATTGCCAAGACAATCCTAAGCAAAAGGAACATAGCTGGAGGCATCATGCTACCTGACTTCAAACTATGCTACAAGGCTACAGTAACCAAAACAGCATGGTACTGGTACCAAAACAGATATATAAAATAATGGAACAGAACAGAGGCCTCAGAAATAACACCACACATCTACAACCATCTGATCTTTGACAAACCTGATGAAAACAAGCAATGGGGAAAGGATTCCCTATTTAATAAATGGTGCTGGGAAAACTGGCTAGCCATATGCAGAAAGCTGAAACTGGATCCCTTCCTTACGCTGTATACAAAAATTAACTCAAGATGAATTAAAGACAAATGTAACACCTAACACCATAAAAACCCTAGAAGAAAACCTAGGCAATACCATTCAGGACATAAGCATGGGCAAAGATTTCATGACTAAAACAACAAAAGGACTGGCAACAAAAGCCAAAATTGACAAATGGATCTAATTCAACTAAAGTGCTTCTGCACTTTTTTCACTTCATCAGAGTGAATAGGCAACCTACAGAATGGGAGAAAATTTTTGCAATCTACTCATCTGATGAGGCTAATATCAAGAATCTACAAAGAACTTAAACAAATTTACAAGAAAAAAAAAAACCATCAAAAAGTGGGTGAAGGATATAAACAGACACTTCCCAAAAGAAGACATTTATGCAGCCAACAAACAGATGAAAAAAAGCTCATCATCACTGGCCATCAGAGAAATGCAAATCAAAACCACAATGAGATACCATCTCAAGCCAGTTAGACTGGCAATCATTAAAAAGTCAGGAAACCACAGATGCTGGAGAGGATGTGGAGAAATAAGAACACTTTTACACTGTTGGTGGGAGTGTAAATTAGTTCAACCATTGTGGAAGACAGTGTGGCAATTCATCAGAGATCTAGAACTAGAAATACCATTTGACCCAGCAACACCATTACTGGGTATATACTCAAAGGATTATAAATCATGCTACTATAAAGACACAGGAACACATATGTTTATTGTGGCACTATTCACAATAGCAAAGACTTGGAACCAACCCAAATGTCCATCAATGATAGACTGGATTAAGAAAATGTGGCACGTATACACCATGGAATTCTATGCAGCCATAAAAAAGGATGAGTTCATGTCCCTTGCAGGGACATGGATGAAGCTGGAAACCATCATTCTAAGCAAACTATCACAAAGACAGAAAATGAAACACCGCATGTTCTCACTCATAGGTGGGAGTTAAACAATAAGAACACATGGACACAGGGCAAGGAACATCACACACTAGGGCCTGGACTGTCCCCAGATGGGGGGCTGGGGGAGGGATAGCATTAGGAGAAATACCTAATGTAAATGATGAGTTGATGGGTGCGGCAAACCAACATGGCACATATGTATCTATGTAACAAATTTGCACGTTGTACACATGTACCCTAGAACTTAAAGTATAATTTTTTAAAATGGTCATAATATATGTATTTGAATCATGAGAGTATAAAGGGTCGTTCATTATCACTTAACCTCAATGTTACTTAATGACATAGATAGCATTTATCTCTCCACCATCTCACTGAATGGAATACCATTCAGAGAGATAAGAGCAAAAGGATATCCTGTCCTCATTGTCTGGAATATTGTATCCAGAACAGTCTGAAATACACTTTTCAAAAATGAGTCATCCTTTAATGAGTAAATTAATGAGAGGAAAAGTCATGGAACAACCAGAATTTTTTTTATTCCAAATACTTTACACAAATGCCTGCAATACAGTCAGTTTTCATTCATTATTTGTAGAAAGGTTGAGTTACAGAGCCAAAGAAGCAAGTGCCAAAGAATCTCAAGTGCATGGATGTGGGTCAGTCAAAAGTTTACGTAAGAGCTGTCCATGAAAGTACATTTGTCACATAAGCAAGAATCAAAGTTAAGAGTCAGGAATACGATCGTAGCAATGTCTTAAACTATGCACTACTTCATTTATCCCTGCAATTGCTCCATCAACTCATACTCTCATTCCCATTTCAAAGATGAGAAAACTGACCCGTTGAAGGGTTATGAATTTGCCCAGCCTCACACAGGTTGTCAGAATTGCAATCCCTATGATAATACTGTGTTGGGGCTCAGAAACCACTACCCCCAAAAAAGGCATTTTTGTTACTGGAGAGAGCAGATATCCAGTTCTTGTCTAACTTGTGTCAGATGTTTGAACAAAAGCCACTCTGTCTTGAATAGGGGCTGGGTAATATGGGGCTAGGACCTGCTGGGCAACATTCCCAAGAGGTCAGGCATTCTTAGTCACAGGATGAAATAGGAGGTTGCAGGACTGGTATCACAAAATACAGGTCATAAAGACCCTCCTGGTAAAACAGGAAGGGCAAAGAAGCCAGCAAAAATCCACCAAAGCCAATATGGCTACTAAAGTGACCTCTAGTCATGCTCACTGCTCATTATATGTTACTTATAATGCATCAGCATGCTAAAGACAATCCCATCAGCCCATGACAGTTTACAAATGCCACAGCAATGTTGGAAAGTTACCCTATATAGTCTAAAAGCGGGAGGAACCCTCAGTTCCAGGAATTGCCCACCCCTTTCCTGGAAAACTCATAAATAATCCCCCCCTTGTTTACCATATGATCAATAAATAACCATAAAAATAGCCAACCAGCAGCCCGGAGGGTTTATGGAGTAGCCACTCTTTTGTTCCTTTGCTTCTCTAATGAATTTGCTTTTACTTCATTCTATTGACTTGCCCCAAATTCATTCTCGTGCAAGATCCAATATCCCCCTCTTGGGGTCTGGATTGGGGCCCCTTTCTGGTAACACTTGAAAGAAAAAAATTCAACTAAGACACAGGACAAAGATAGCAGATAATTTTATTGAATAGAAATATCATTTAAAGAGCTTCTTGTAGAAAAAAAGAGATGTGCCCCAAGGCAGGAGCAGGATGATCCTGTAGGAAAACAGCACCAAGTGACCTGTGCAGGGAGTTTAATCACGTCAGACTTTCTTCAAATTCCTTCTATCTCAAGTCTCCACCCTTTCCTTTGTCTAATTTTTCCTGCTTCAGCCTTAAATCCCTGCCTTTGCCTCACCTAGGCTTGTGGGACCCTAATTTACTGTTGGTTAATGTGCATGTGCAGGGCTGGTGATCAACAGAATTCCTGCCTGATGGTGGCCCTGCTCATTACCCCCACCCCATGAAGGTTATGTAGCAATCAAATCTATACTTAGTGTGCTTGGGTATCTCTTTGAAATTGTCTTATCTGTTCTAATCTATATTTATGGTGTCAGGGTTTTCTTAGGAATGTCCCTTTTGCCCTTTTTATAAGCATGTAGCTAGAGATATTCTGACATTTTAACAGTAGAATGAATGATTACTGGGGCATCTTAAGAGGTGTTCTGGGGGATTTCTTTCTTCCTGTGTACCTCCTTTCCTTCCTACCCACATTTGACTAAGTGCTCACTCACTCCAGCAAACCTTTCATATGCAAATTTTGGGTGGTCCCTCTGGAATGAGCCTTCCCAGACTTTTCCTTTCTCAGGGGCTCCCCTTGCCTACTCATGTCTTGCTATTTTAGCAATTTCTTCACTTTGATTGAAAGAGAAATGAAATACCTACCTTCTCCAGGTCTCTCTGACCTCCTCCCACCCCCATGGTCTCTCCTATATTGTTGAAGTCCATTTACCTGCCTAATATCCAAACCAACCAAGGAGAACAATTGTTTTTTCTTTCCCTCCTTATCTCATTATCAATTGTAGAAAAGACCAAGACTACAGCCACAGCTGAACAGGCTCTTTTACAAGTATAATGACTATCTCAAGAATCATTTAAATTCCAAAGAGAACTATTTGCAAGTTAATCTCTGATTCTGGATTCATTCATTCTCCCTAGTAATACCCTCAACACTCCTATTTTACCCATAACCTATTTTACCAGGATTCAAGCCCTATTGTTTCTATAACTTCAAGATGGTATATAAGCTTGTCTACCTCGTTAGGAAGTTAAGCCTTCATTGTGAAGTCTTCCACATATATATGTTAAATACATTTTTATGCCTTTTATCCTATTATCTACTTCATGTCAGTGATTTTTCAGTGAGCCTTTAGATAGCCAAGAGACTGAATCATAATAACAACAAAAGCAAGAGCAAGTAACAAGGTAGACACAAATTTGCAAAGATCAAGTCAATTCTTTAATAATTTTTGACATAACTAATAAAAATGCCAAAGGCCCATTGTTTAAATTCTGAATAGTTTGTCACTGCACTTCCAGACTAGACTATGCTCTTCCAGACTGAACTAACAATAGATCTGAAAAACTTATAACTAAGCATATTATTTTAGCCATGTCTTCAGTCTGGTTGAAATAGAAATGAATTACCTTCTAAGCAATGTTCAAAATATTCAAATTAGTTTAATGAGTTGCAATGAAATCCCTTTAAAATGTATTAAAGCACAATTCAGACAAGCTTATTACTTGCTTAGCAATGTAACAATTGTTGGCTGATTTAATAAGTACTGTACTGTATTTCCCTTGTATTTATTTACTGATATAGGACTTAAGAAGGAATTACTTGGGCAGATACCAAGGGTATGGGAGTCCTCATTAAAGCTTTTACTTTTAACAAAAAGCAGCCCCAAATCATTTTCTAGCAAACAGTATTTTCTAGCAAACTGGGAGCTTGCACAGGTGAATGCCAGCAGGAACTAAGGACTAGACATTTTCAAAATGGCAGCTCTGTCTTCCCTTCTCTGCCAGCCATGTGTATTATGAGAAACAGACAAGATGGTGGTGCTGATCAACTAGAAAGCCCCATTTGCATAAGAGGATTAGGGTGAGGCAACCAGCCTTCCCTGAGTGCTATGTGAATGTCATACCTGATCAACCCAATCTGCTAGCCTTACATAAATCAGACACTGCCTCCTCAACTGGACTATAAAACTCAGTGCATTCATTGCCAGCTGGTCCTCTCTCTGCTCAGAGATCCCTTCCTCTATAGAAGAAGCTGTTTCTCTTTCTCTTTTCTTCTACCTATTCGACCTCTGCTCCTAAACTCCTCGTGTGTGTCTGTGTCCTAAATTTTCCTGGGGCATGACAATGAACCCAGCTTTATACTCCAAACAGCATAGCCACTTCATAACGGGGGTTTGTCCGGAATACTAAGATACAACATTCATTGAAACGGTAAGTAGAGGAGCGGACTCCAACTCTGTCCTTTCATTCAGAGGCTCTCAGCCTCCATTTTAGACCTTTCACTGAGGACTTAGCTGTTGCATGGGACTGGAAGAAGTCCTGGGGCAACTCAGGATTTCTGGCCAGGGCCACCCCCAGGTGTGTTATCCAAAGGCTTCTGAACTGACTCCAGCCTCCAACCACCCCATCTGAGTGCTGGCAACAGGATCTCCAACTTTCCTATCATAATTTCCTCCTTTCCAGTCCCTGACCTTTATATCTCATATCCTCTCTGTGTGGATAAGATGTGTGGGAAATTTTACAGTTCAGGAAAGTAATCTTGTTTAGCAACATCAGGGAATGTCATAGTAACTAGGAATATAACTCAAGGGAAGTTGTGTTTGTGATTTCCTAGGAACAGAGGGTTCTCCCCACACCCACAAGTGAGCATCTCTGTCTCTCTCAGCCCTTGGTCTGGAGAGCATATGGCATTGCCAGATCTCTCTCTGCCCTTGGTGTGGAAAGCGCATGGCATTTCCAGGCCTCTCTCTGCCCTTGGTATGGAAAGCACATGGCATTTCCAGGTCTCTCTCCACCCTTGGTCTGGAGAGCACATGGTGTCTCAAGGACAACAACTCCACTTAGTGGAATAGGGATCCTCTCCGAGAGGCACGTTTTTAGTCCTTTACCAAAACACCCTAGCTTTCCAATTCCCTTCTCTTTCTGGTCCTCTCTACTAGAAACCAGGCTTTATGCTGCCTCCGTAAATGGGAAAATTCTACCTTCAACAACTAGGAGTAAAATATCCTCCGAAGCCAAATCTTAGTCTTGATACTGTCCCATCAGCAGGAAAATAGTCATTCAGTCCCTATGTTCTTTTAAGGCAACTATTCTGCCCCCAATTAGAGTGGTACTTAATTACTAAGGTGATTTTAGTTATGAAGTTAATAGGAACCATTCTGTAAGGGTAAACACTTTAGCTCAAGCCATAATAGCAGGATATAGAGTTCAATCTAGCACTCCTCCTTCATTACAGAGGCCTTGCCCAACTATTATATAGTCTTTCTTGAGATCTAGTTTTTGGGGAGCCAGGCAGGTCACACAAGTCTAGGAAGTCAAAGGAGAATCACAGGCAGAGAACTAGAGCCACTTGCATGAGCATGATTAACGCCAATCACTTAGTTCCTCTGGTTCCATGGCTGGAGGTTATCCCTGAAACCGTGGGTGGTGTGTTCAACAAGGTGCCAGGACCCAGGAACCACAGAGGCAAAATAGCAAGAGGGACACCCCCACTGTTTTCCTCTTTGCCCTGGGCCACACCAAAAGGAAGGAGACTAAAGGGACTCATTTTTCTTGCTTTTCTTTCTAGATAGGTACCATCTTCAGCCTGTACTCCCCTGGAGTGCATTACAAAGCACAAGGACTCCTTTGACCCTGAGATTTTAAAGAAAAAAGTGGCTCATTTTCTTTTGCACGAGGGCATAGCCTTTTTACCAGACCTTTGCAAGCATTACAAAATCAACTCAGGGCTTTTAGCAATCATATCAGGCAGGCCCAAAGAGAAGAATTCCCCAGAAATTAGAAAAGCAACTTCCAGGGGAACCATCTGAGACAGCTATTGGGTGTCCCAGCCCTTCAAGCCCCTCTTATCTGGAGCCACCTCAAACCACACCACCAGCTCTTCCACCTCCACCATATCCAAAATTTCCCACTCCCCTACCTTTGCTCTTACCCCTATAGGAAATTCCTAATGGAGGTGATGCCACTAGGGTTCAAGTTCCCTTCTCATTGCAGGTCCTTAGGCAAATAAAAGGAGGCTTAGTCTGATTTTCTGAAGATCTTGATAGGTATATAGAAGCTTTCCAAAATTTAACTCCGGTGTTTGACATCTCATGAAGGGATGTTATGTTGTTTCTAAGCTAAATCCTAACTGCAGCTGAAAAGCAGGCAGCAGAGAAATTCAGAGGTGAGCAATACGTCTCCTATAATAGGCCTGAAAGGGAAAAAGAAAACGAGCAAGGGGAACAAATAAGAAAAACACCATTCCCAATAGGAAGAGAGGCAGTACCTCTTGACGACCCTAATTGGTGCCCCCAGACTTTTCTATGGTGTTTTTCCTTCTTTCAAGGTTTACAATGGCTCCTATCTCTTCTTTTATAATGTTCCTCCAAACTAGGAAAAGTGAATTTCCCCAAACCTTAAAATGCTTGGCTTAGAGTTGAGCTAGGGGGAAGGGAACCCAGAAGCCTGACACGCTGGCAAAAAGGTAAAAGGTTTTGTTTGTTTGTTTTTTTAACTAGCCAAGTTTTGGCTTCTCTCTACCCATGCAAACTGGAAAAAGGGATAATAAGGATCATTGTTTATATTCTCTGTAAAATTGTAATAAAAAAAGATTTGTGAGGTTGGTCTTAAGCTGTAGCCAGTCTGTTGTGCTTCATGTGTCTTTCTGTATGGTTTTGTCAAAAGAAGGAGTACCTTAGGTTAGGATGCAGGCCCAGGACCCCATAAGCCTGCTGATCAAGCCAGCCCAACAAAATGGCCAGTAACAAACACGGCTATAGGCCTCCATCTTGTTTCATGTGCTTGGCAACATGACCTGTAACTACATGGCAATACTTTGTTTTAGTCTCTACCATTTTACAATGGTTGCCATCTCCTTATGCTAAGTCAGTTCCTGAATAGGGGCCACAAAATCAGATAAGCTAGTTTGTTGATCTGGATGGTGTCAGCTGTTCCATCAAGGGCAAGGTTTACAAAATATCTTAAGCACTGATCTTGAGAGCAGTTTAAGGAGCATCAAAATTTTATAGCATCCAGCTGCATGACTCCTAAGCCATGGTGTCCAATCTTGTGGCTAGTTACTTGGTCTGGTCCCCAGGCAAGAGGGAAATATATCTTAAGAAGGGGCTCTTATCATCTTTGTTTTGGACTATAAACTGTAAACCAGGGTCCTCCCAAAGTTGGTTTGGCCTACACCCAGGGATAAGCAAGGACAGCTTGGGGGTTGGAAACAAAATGGAGTTGGTTGGGTTGGATCTCTTTCACTATATCTCAATCATAATTTTGCAATGATGGTTTCAAAAGCTGCCTTTCATCTCCTTGAAAATACCTTGTACACTCATTGTTAAGTCATAACCTAATTAAGGCTTGTTGGTTTCACCTGTGAGGTCACTTTTTGTAACGTTCAAAAGCTGAAAATCTTAACAGCTTGGTGTGGCTAAAGTTGAGTAACAAGGGATTTAAAACGATTTTCTTAAAGAGTGTTCAGCTTAATTAAAAGTGGACACTCAAGTTACAGGTAAATTTAAAAGGCCTTTATGCTTTTCTCTTCTTGGATCTTGTTTTTTTCCGGAAAAAGGTGTTCTTATTTTTCTTAGTCAACTGAATTATTTTTTTCTGTTTTTTTCTTGCCACTCTTAATGCATGTGTGAGAGGGCCTAAGATAACTTCTGGTAGCATGGGACTCCTTGGGAAAAACAAAGGAGTCGCCATAGGCCCCATTCTGGGGGGGGAAAAAAAAAACACCTCTGTTTTCCTCATGAAACCCCAGGAATTAAAAGTGGATAGTTCCCTCTCAAAACCAAAGGCTCTTTTCTGTTTTGCATTGTGTTATCTAACAGTTTTGAGTTTTGGAGATAACAAGTTACCTCACATTAAGAGGGAGTTTTGGTGTATAAAAACTAGGTAGGAAATACATTTTAAGGGATGGCTAATAGTAGTTATAAATCAGAGAAGCATGCTCTTGGCCACCTGAAAGATATGGAAACATCCCCACCCCCAACTGAGGGATAAGCCAACTGGCTTTAGGTTGCCTTGCAATGAAATACATGGTAGAAGCACTGATCGTCTTCTTCCATAGTATCTCCTTCCCTTTGGGGATCCAAAATCCTGTATAAAAAGGCACCCTTAATTTTGGGGAATCTGTCTTTGTCTTCAGCTGTGCCTACTTATTACGCCCTGGAAATGCATTCCTTCCTGGCCCTGTTCCTCCAAGGGCTCCACCCTGCAGCCAATAATCCAATTAAGAAACTGGCAAATGAAAAATCTTACAAATGCTGAATCTTCTGTCTGTTTGTGTCACTATATGTGTGTTGTGTGTAATGTCTATAAAAAGAGCTCTAATTGGCTTAAAGAAAAACAAGCACTTAAATCAAATATGTTTTCGTTCAAGTGACTTTAATCTTTAAGAAATAAAAATAGTCTTAAGGATTATTGGTAAAATGCAAGTGCCATCAAAATGCAAATAGGTGGTCTAAATCATACAGTTAGATACTAGCTTTGCTAAATGTGTTAAAGTTGTATATGGTCTGCTTTACAGATAGGTAAGGCCTGGGACACATGGAGTTAGATGCTGGAAGGAGTCAGGCCTTATTGGTACTTCTGTCTGGGTCCTAGGCTTCACAGCTGGTACATAATTAAAATCACTTACTAACCAGGTTTTTCACGATACATACAAGTTGCCATGAGTTAACCGTGCAACGTGTAGTTGAGATCACTAAATAGTATTACATGCAAGGAGCATAATAACGGTAAGCTATGTCTTTTTAGTAAAATAATATAAGAAAGCATGGGAATGTAAATTTTGCCCAGGGGACGAGGGATTATGTTAAATTTGATAAGATAAAGCTAGAGGTTTAAGCAAGTTACAGAAAGATTGTAAAAATTAATCTTGCAAAAATGTGTAAACATTAACTAAATTCAAAAGGATGTTATATGGTCTTTTCCATAAATTGAGCATTGAAATAAAAGCACAGCAAGGTCATCCCAAAATGCTAACCTGCCCTTTATCGAAAAGGGTTATAAAGGTTTTGTAAAGATTTCACCTCGTGGTCAAATTGGTAAGATTAGGTGGAATCATCTGTAGGGTTTCATTTAAACAAATTGGCATTAACATTAATAAACTAATGCAAGGGTAAAATTTGGCTTTGAACAGGATTTTCCTGTAATAATGAAGGCTAATAAAAGCCATTTATCTTTTGAGTCATGATTTTGGCAAAATAAATAATTTATGGCAATATGGAATTCTATTTCATAAAATCAAGCGTTTTAAACCTCTAACAATTTAACAAGTGCCCCAAAATCAAACTTTAAGTTTCAAAATTGTCTTTTCTAATGCCTGGCTTTCTGGATGGTTCAGAGGGCCCCTGAAACATTCAGAAAAGAGGTGACCAGGATTATTTGACATGTTTAGTCACATGAGATTGCCAAAATGATATCCAATCTTCTTTAAGTTATATTTTGGTGAACAATTCTAATATATGTTCCAAAATTATATGGGATTTCTAAAATTCTAATGTCTGAATATATGCTCTCAATCATAATTAAGGGTGAAGTTATTGTAAGCCACAGAGATAACTAAACTTCTTTGTCAGTCATGTTTTCAACTGTAACTATCGTGGAAATTTTGTCATTCAGAGACAATCGTTGTCTGCTTTGTTCCTTCTCAAAAGACTGGTTATAATCAAGCTATAAGACTTTAACAGGTCTTAGCAAATGCAGGTTTTTAATAGCTTTGAAGATTGTAACGTTGGAATAGAGAAACAATGTACGCAACTCACGAAGAACTGAAATGTTCACAAATGTCAAGCAAAACAAGGTTAACTAAATGGACTGCACTCAGAAATTAAAGCAAACTTTTTGAATATTGCTTGAAATATTGCTGATCCTTGTTTTGTTTTTCAGAGTCAAGGAAACTTATTTTGAATTATTTACAGCCTTTAATAATTGAGTAAGGTATACGCCTGTAAATAAAATTTGGAGCATATTTGTTTCTCTCTGCCTGGTTCCTCTGGAATTTGGAAGCTATCTGTGGTACTCTTAACTTACGGCAATATAGTTGTTTGCATCAGTCCAATAAGAGTCCATTTTTGTTTTTCAACAGGACACAACTGGAAAAACTGATTATTTTACAAAGGCTTTGACTGGAAGGATGCATTTCCCTTTAAGGAATCAAGCTGGATGTGCAGAGCAGATAAAAGCTCCATGGGGATAACTGGCCTCATACCTTGCCTACACAGTCTCTGCACAGGGTTTCTAACCTGTGGTCAGCAAAGAATTTCACTTCCTAACAGGTCCAGGAGCTCCAAGTTTATCTTGGAACATTAAGAGAAAAGGGTCACCCAACTCACAGGTATTTGAGGATAAAAATCCACAGCTGGGCTCGACTTTAAAAGGTCTTATCTGAGATTCCTTGTGGAACAGAGTTCCATCAAGGCCAATCCAAAAGACCTACGTATAAATAACCATTCTCACTGCACTTTATGCAAATAATCAGACCAAGTATAAGACTCAAGTTTCTTCTATGAACAACACAGTCCTATCATAATTTGTTTTTTTTTTACCAAAAATGAGGACTAGAGAAAGTATTCTTCAAAGCTTATTATACATTTGTCATTAAATCCTAGCCTCATTAATTGTTTTTAAGCTTTATGCCTACATTTTAGACTAACCCTGCTTATTCCTTTGAATCCAGTGGTGATCTGCTGCAGCTTAGAAGAAACAAAAAGGGATGGATAATGTAAAAATATGGATCAATATGCTAGTTCTAGGCAGTTATCCTGCAAATTCTGCCAGATAATAAAAAGAAGGGCGCCCATAACCCAGATGTTTCTTTGGGAAAATAAAACCAAGAAACTTCATAGAGCCCCAAAGGAAATTCTATATCTTGGCAAGTAAAATTTTGATGGAAAAATCTACTATGTCACCCTTGCAAGACAAAGCATCCCTATTGCTATGGTATTTTGCTTAATTAGTATCCTTATAGCAGGGATAATAGCTACCAACAACAAGGAAGCATGAAAGTTTTACTATCACTGAGTTTGCTAGAAATTCTTACTGGGTTTGGTAATATCTCACACCCTAGCTATGCAAAGAAGATTATAAAAGAAGAGATTTTCTGAGAAAGTCATGACGGGATTGATAATGACAGGAAACATCTAGCCAAGGTTAACACTAAAGTTACTCTAGCCACCCAAATCCAAGGCCACTTATCCTAAAAGGGATGGTACTTTTATATTAACAATTCAGCAACATCTGATGGAGGCAGACCAGTGCTACAACCCATCAGAGTGGCTAACAGCAACAAAACTCCAAACGGTGATGCAGACAGAACCACACATGGACACTCCTTTCTTCCAAGGACCCTTAGATTGACCCCAGGAGGAGCCCTAGATGATGTTCTCCACACGACACACCTTTTTAGCAGGAAGTAGCCAGAAAGAGTTATCACCCAACACCCCCTAACAGCAGTTACGGTTACCACTCCAGAGGAGTGAATGATATAGGAGTTAAGAAGGAATTACTTAGGCAAGATAGCAAGGGTATGGGAGTCCTCAGTAAGGGTTTTTTTTTGTTTTTTTTTTTAAACATCAAGCAGCCCCAAATCATTTTCTAACAAGAGCAGCCTGCAAGCTGGGTGCTTGCATGGGTGAATGCCAGCAGGAACTAAGGACTAGACATTTAAGGAACAGACAAGATGGCACTGATCAGCTAGAAAGTCCATTTGCATAAGAAGGTTAGGGTGGGGCAACCAGCCTCCCCTGAGTGCTATGTAAATGTCATACTTGATCAAACCAATCTATGACCCCTACGTAAATCAGACACCACCTCCTCAAACATGCCGCATTCGCCACCAGCTGGTCCTCTTTCTGCTCAGAGACCCCTTCCTCTATAGAGGAAGATGTTCTTTTTTCTCTTTTCTTCTACCTATTCAACCTCTGCTCCTAAACTCCTTGTGTGTGTCTGTGTCCTAAATTTTCCTGGGGCATGATGGCAAACCCCAGGTTTATACCCCAGACAAATGTAGCTGCTTCATTACCATGTTTGGAAGTGCCTCATTTGTAGTATACTCACAGAGTCAACATACCCTAGTGGTTAAGATTACAATCAGATTATCTGGGTTTTAATCTTGGCTTCACTGTTATAGCAGGTATTAATAGTCAGACATGAGCAGGGCAGGCGAACCCTCCACCCCCAACACCAGGAATGTCAAACAACTATCAGGTGATGATCAGGCAGTTGTTAAACTGTCTCAAATAATAATTGGTCACAGCCAGAGCCAGAGAAAGGCATTCTCCCAACAGACAGAAAACACTTGAATCTGGTGATAAGCAGCTTCCCAATAAGATCAGTAGTAGGGCGAGTGAGCTAAAACATGTGCACTAAGAGGCAAAATGGCAGAGTTGAACTGATATATAACCTTCCTCTAGGAAGCACTCAACTGGTAAGGGAAAAACACCTCAATTGAGCATGTATACAACTTCAGTAAATGCTGCATGTGCAGCCCCTCCCAAGGGCTGGCAGGCCACTGTGCATCAGGAGAGCCCACCCCAAGGGAAGAATTAGGGGAGATGGGACACAACCCCCTGGAAGTGTGCCAACATATAAAACCCTAAGTCAAAGGTCAAACCATGCATTTGAATCTCTCAAGTCACCCACTTGGCCCTCTTCTAAGTGTACTTTACTTCCTTTCATTCCTGCTCTGAAACTTCATAATAAACTTTCACTCCTCCTCTAAAACTTGCCTTGGTCTTTTCCTCTACCTTATGCCCCTCAGTCAAATTCTTTCTGAGGAGGCAAGAATTGAGGTTGCTGCAGACCCATACAGATTTGCCACTGCTAACATCACTACTTGCCAGCTATGTGAACATAGCAAAATCTCTCAAATTTTCTGAACCTCAGTTTCTAATTTGTAAAGAAAATAATAGCAATTATTCTATAGAACCATTGAGAGAATTACGTAAGTTAACATATGTAAGGTGCTTAGAACAGGATGTGGCATATTTTAAGCACTCAGTGAATTTTAGCAACTATTATAATATATATAATTTATATAAAATATATAAAAATATCATATAAAATATAATTGATATAATATTTATATAAAATATATATAATTTAGTAACTATTATAATTATAAATATAGGTAAGC
Source organism: Gorilla gorilla gorilla (assembly GCF_029281585.2). NCBI lineage: Eukaryota > Metazoa > Chordata > Mammalia > Primates > Hominidae > Gorilla > Gorilla gorilla. The sequence continues at coordinate 57,963,697 of NC_073232.2, read as the reverse complement.
TATATTATAATGGAATTTTATTCTGTTTCCAAAACATAAATGGGCTCACTAGCATTCAATAATACAGCCTATTAAGATGTAGAATATTGGTATAACCACAAAAAAAATACCCATCTTGGAAGTATGGTATATCATTTCTCCAACTTTTTTTTTTTTATATATTTTTGCTATATAGAAGAAGAAGGAGGGGAGGAAAAGGAGGACAGCTGAGAAATTATTGGTGTTTAGGCAGACATTGTGGCACATGCCTGTAGTCCCAGCCACTCAGGAGGCTGAGGCAGGAGGATGAGTTGAGCCAAGTTTGAGGCTCCAGTGAGCTGTGATGACACCAATGCACTCCAGCCTAGGTGATGCAATGATACATGCTCTGTAAAATTTTTTTTTAAAAACAACAAATTTGAAAAAAAAGGAAATTGTCACAGTGAGAACTGTCAAATGCTAAGAGCATTCTATTTATAATGTGTTGACCCTTCATCCACTTTTTTTGATAAAATTGAAATTTTGAAGCCCTTTTCAAATTCTCTCAGACTCATTACAGCACATTTTAACCACAAAATTATACACACTAGTTTATCAAAACCAAAACTTTATAAAACCATGATCATGAGCCAAATGGAAGAATCTTTTTTCACCTCGACTGGTTCATAAGGGTTAGACCAGGAAGTCAATTTCTGCAGCAGATATTGAAGGTCTCTATATGTTTTGGGGCCCCTCATTGGCCAACAATTTAAGTACAGATTTAGTTTACAGATTTGCTGTCACTTATGAGAGTAAGTTGAAAGTATTTTCACTCAGGATAAACTTCTGTGACACTGGAAGAAAACAGTTGTAAAAGATATATTTGTTACCTAACACAATATAAAGGAAATATCAGGCTTAATTACTTTATTATACTGAAAATCGAAGTTTATTCTATGTCTCAAGATAGATTAATATGCTTGAATAGCTGGAGTGCTGCCACAGTACGAAATACCCAGATAATTTCTGACTGTCCCCAGCATTCGTGCTTTCTGATTGTAGTCTTACAGGGTATTGGAAACACACGTACAATCATAAGATCATTACAGAAAAGACTGATTCATTTTAGCCCTCACCTCACTGTGGTGATACCAAGAGTATTTATCAGCCTTTCTGAATAATATTTACCCCACCTACAGTGTATACAACAGATATTTTTCTGGTGAAACTAATGAATAAATACATATTTCATTGACCACCTTTTGCCATATCCTTTCTCACCACTGACTCTAAACCACTACCCATATTTGTTGTTAGCACACAACAAAAGCACCATAGGATAATTACCCTGTCACTTAGGAAGCAACTGTAACTTCCTTGGTAATGGGATGTTGGTCTGTAGGTGCAATGCAGAAAGTTTCAGAAGACAGAATACTTGCTGATTAATATAAAGAAATGATGATGATTTCTTAAGGCAAATATGAATAGTTTCTAAAAATTAAGACCAATCAGAAATTAAGCCCATTTGTGGGAAAAGGCAAGCTGCAAAATAAATGAACTGCAGAGAAACACTAATCCCATATTAGTTAGTCTTCTTACCTTCTCCCTATTAAATAATTTTTAAGCTGCCATCAAGAAGTCAACATACTATGTGACATTTACCATATTTAATTAAAATTAAAGGAATAAGGGAGAGAGTACATACACACACACACTCACAAACAAACTGTAAATCACCAGAGAAACAGCCAAAAGGAAGGTAGCTAAAGGAAAAAGTAGAAGCTCTTGGGAGCCTGGATAATGCTGATCAACTGGGTAGATGACATCAGTAAAGTGTAAATGCCAAAGTTTATCTAAAACCATCAGTAGATGAGGCGAAGTTGATTATATAAAATTGAAAACTATACTAAAGATCATTATTTTAATGACATACAAAACTATAAATTTAAGAGATTCCTGAAGGAAGTGATTGGAATGAAACTGAATGAAAATCCATTCATAGAGATTTTTTTAAACCACGTCGGGTCAAAGAAAAGCAAGTTCATGGTAAGAAATCATCTTACACTGACAAGGGAGGGACGAATTTTCCTTTTAGCTTTTCCTAGATATGTTTGTTTCTTTTTGGTCAATTTTCAGTCTATGGAGTGATTTTATAGTGAGAAATTACTCAGCAAGCTATATGCTTGAGATTCTTTAATTCACTTCTCCTTTTACTGAACCAGACTGTATTCATAAATCACTGAACCTTTGCCACGTTAGTTTTACGTTTCAGCTCCAGTATAGTCTTGGGTGTTTTCGCTAATGTCCTAGTCAATTTTTAATTCTGTACGAATGCAGAAGGAAAGATATTTATCTCGAGTAAATGTCAAAAATTACATTTTGAATTAGCATGCTTTGAATTCCTGACCTGTTTTGACCTCTGTTTGTTTCATTTGTGATAGTATATTTGTGATTCAGATACAGTATTTGCAGAAAATCAAGTCTCTGAAAAGTTTCTTTTTGTTTTTTAAATGCATCTATAATTAGAGAAAGTTTACAAATAGTTATATTTGAATGTCTTTAAAAAGCAAAGGCTTTCTGTAGACTTTTAAAAATATTTATGCTTCTACCCCAGATTTTTTTGAAAAAGCAGCATTATTGAGGTAATTAAGTAATTAACATACAATGAATTATACATATTTAGTGTGCACACCGTGATAAGTTTTGACATAATTCCTCCATTCCACCCTTTTTTGTTCCCACCATGTACAAGCAACTACTGATCTACTATCAGTCACTAAATATTAGTTAGTAAACACTAAAATTGTACAGAAATGTAATCATACACTATGTGCTTTGTGTATGTTTGTGTGTGTATGTGTAGGCTTCTTTCACTCGACATAAGTATTTTGGGATCCTTCCCATTGTAGCATTTATCAAGAGCTCATTCCTTTTTATTGCTCAGCAGTACTTCATTGTATATGGATATATCAGTTTGTTTATCCATTCGCCTATTGATGAACATTTAGGTTGTTTCCAGTTTGGGGCTATTGCGAAAGAAGCAGCTATGAACACTGTGTACATGTCTTTGTATAGGCTTTTAGGTGTGGAATAGCTACGTCATATAGTAGGTATGCATTTAACTTTTTAAAGAAACTGCCAAGCCGTCTCCCCAAGTAGTTACATGTTTTCAGAATCCTGCCCAGAATATAAGAGGGTCCCAGTTGTTTCATATTTTTGACAACTTCTGGTATGGCCAATCTGTTTAATCTTATACTAATAGGTATGTAATAGAATCACATTATGGTTTTCATTTGCATTTCTTAATGTCTAATAATGGGACTTTTATTGGAATTGCTTTGAATCTATAGATCAATTCAGGAGATATAAAATTTTAATAATAATAAATCCTCTGAATCAAGAACACAGTATATTTCTCAACTTCTTTCAGAAACATGTCCTCACTTTTGTTATACAAGCCTTTTACTTTGTCAAATTTTTCTCTATTTCATATTTTAATGCTATTGTAAATATTTTTATTTCAATTTCTGATTATTCATTGCTAGTATATAAAAATAAAATAGACTTTTAATAGTGTGTTTTTATCCTGCAAACTTAGTAAGCTTATTAGTTCAAGAAATTTTTTTGCGTATTTCCTCTGGTTTGCTGCATAATCACTTATCTGCGAATAAAGACAATTTTACTTATTTCGTCTCCATTTGGATGTTTTCTTTCTTTTCCTTTATTACTATAGAACTACTATTACAATATTACATAGAGGTGATAAAAGTCTTGTACCCGATCTTGCTTGCAACTAATCTCAGGGGGAAAGCATTTAGTCTTTCACAATTTTGTATCACGTTAACAATAGGTTTTTAGTATGTGCCCTTTATTCATTTTAGTAAGTTACCTTAAACTCCTAGTTTTCTAAGAATTTTTCTCAAGAATAAATAATGAATATTTTTCAATGCTTTTTCCACATCCATTGACATGATTATGTAGTTTTTCTTTTTAGCTTGTTTTAATGCTTACACTGATTTTTCTAATGTTAAAATAATCTTGCATTCTTTGTATAAATCCTATTTGGTTATAATTCAGTATCTCTTTTAAATATTGATGGACTCAATTTGCAAAAAGTACTCATTAAAACTTTGCATTCTTATCATGAAAAATATTGATATGTAGTTTTTCTTTCCTTGTAATGTCTTCGGCTGAGTTTGTGTCAGGATAATACTGGCTTTACAAAATGAGGGGGAAATATTCACTCCTCTATTCGATGTGAGTTTTGTAATGCTGGTATTATTTTTTCTTAAATGTTTGGTAGAATTCACCAGTGAAGCTATCTGGACTAGAAGCTCTCCTTGTACCATAAAAGTTTTTAGCTACAGTTTCAATTTCTCTAACAGATATAGGCTATTCAGGTTAGCTATCTGTTCTTGTGTGAGATTTGGTAGTTTGTGTGAATTTGTTCATTTTATGTTAAATATATTGGCATAAAGTTATTCATAGTATTCTCTTAATATTCTTTTCATAAATTCAAGATCTCTACTGATATTACCCCTTCACTTCTAATATGGGTAATTTGTGGCTTCTGTCTTTTGTATATGTATGTGTGAAGAGTGTGACCAGAGATTTATCAACTTATCTTCTTATAGAATCATTTTTTGGTTTTAATTTTTTTCTATTGTGTTTATGATTTCTGTTGCCTTGATTTGCACTCTTATTATATCCTTTCTTCTATTAATTTTTGGGTTGAATTTGCTCTTTTTTTCTAGTTTCCTAATGTAGAAAATGAGATTACTAACTTGACACTTTTCTTTATAATATAGGTGATCAATGCTGTAAATTTGTCCTAAGTATGATTTTGGCAGCATCTGACAAATGTTGTTATGCTGAGTTTTAACTCTTATGGCTTTTGATCTCTTCCTTGTCTCATAGGTTATTTATAAGTATGCAATTTACTTTCAAATATTTATGGTTTCCCCAGATATCTTCCTGTTATTGATTTCTAATTTAATTCCATTAGTGTGAGAGAACATACTTTGTATGTCTTGAATTCTTTTAAATTTATTGAAATGTATTTTTTTTACCCAGAATATGGTCTACTTTGGTAATGGTCCATTTAAATTTCTTTACATGTGTAATCATCTGTTATTGGATAAATTACTTCCATAAATGTCAATTAGGTCTTTGGGTCGACTGTGTTGTTGCATCTTCAATTTAGTTGATTGTGTTGTTATATTCTTACTGATTTTCTATCTCCTTGGCCTATCAATTATCAAAATAATGGCACTAACATATCCAACTATCATTGTGAATTTGTCTATTTCTCTTTATAATTTTTTTGTCTCTTAACTTTGAAAGCTCTATTGTTAGGTAAGTAAAAATTTAAGAATATTATATATTCTTGATTAATTGACCTACTTCTCATTATAAAATGATCTCTTCATCTCTGATAATATTATTTTCTTTGAAATCTACTTCATCTGATATAAATACAGCCCTAAGACTTTATATTGCTTATGGTATTACATCCTTTTACTTTTAACCTCTTTGTGTTTTTATATTTGATACATGTTTCTTATAAAAAGATTTTTTATTCAATCTATCTTTACCTATTAATTAGTAAACATAGATTATGTGATTTACTCTGATTATTTATATAGTTGTGTTTATATATTTCATCTGTTATTTGTTTTCTAATTCATCTCTTCTAACCTTCGTTCCCATTTTCCTTTTTATCTGCCTTCTGTTGGATTAATTGAAAAATTTTATGATTATATATCTCATTCGTTTTCTTAATGGTTGCTTTACAGTGTATAGTATACATCTTTGGCTTATCACTGTTGACCTTCAAGTGATATTATGAAACTTCATACTCAGTAAGTATATATACCTTAAAATAATATGCTTTAATTCTCCCTAAGTTTGTGATTTTTGTCATACATTTTACTTTTACATATGTTATAAACCCCATATTACAATGCTATAATTTTTGTTTAAGCAATTTTTTACACTCTAAAGAAATTCTTAAAAGAATAAAATATCTGATATGATTACACATGAAGTTTCCATCTCTAATGCTCTTTGTTATTTTGTGCACATTCATATTTCTATTTGTTATTTTTCTTCTGTCTGAAAGACTTTCTGTCAGTTATCTTGTAGTACAGGTGAGCTGGAGGTGAATATTTTTGCTTTCATTTGTCTTTTGAAAAGACTTTATTACACCTTCATTTTCTGAAAATATTTTTTTACTGGATATAGAATTCTAGCTGGATAGTTTTTTCTTCCTTCAATACTTAACAATTTTGCATCATTCTTTTCTCATTTACATTTTTTGCAACCAGAAGTCTGTTGTCATCTTTATCTTTCTTCCTCCGTATGCACTGCCTTTGGTTTGTATTCATTTGCATATTTATTGGGTAGCTTTCATGTGCCTGCCACTGTTTTAGGTATTGGGGTTACAAAAATAAGCAGACAAAATTGCTGCCTTCATGGAACTCACATTCTACTGATGGAGACCGACAAAGAAGAGCATATAAAAGATTTTGGTTAGCAATATTAAGTATAGTTGGGTGGCCAGAAAAGACCTCACTGAAAAGGCAAGTTTTAAATAAAGACTTGAAGAAAAAGAGAATCTACAGAATTGGGGTGTGTAGGTAGTTGGGAACATTCCAAGCAGAAAGAAAAGAAAGCAAAAGTTCTGACATAGGACTATTCCTGGCATATTTGAATAGCAAAGGGTCAATGTGGCTAGAGTGGAGAGAACAATATGGAGGATAAAAAGGACATGGGGAATCAGATCTTAGAGTCTGGTTGGTAACAGTAAGGGACTTGGATGTTTCTGTGACTGACATAGAAAGCTGCTCATTAGACATGATCTGGCTTATGTTTTATCAAGATCATCCTGGCTTTAGCGTTGAGGATTGACTAGAGAAGGTCAGGGACAGAGAAGAGAAACCATCTAACAAGCTGTTGCAATCATCTAGGGAAAAGGTGACTGTGACGGGCATTCGGGTGGTTCAATTCTGGCTTTATTCTAAATGGAAAGCCTACAAATCAGATGTAGGGTGGATAAAAAGAGTGGTCTCAAGGATAACACCAAGAATTTTGGCCTGAGACAGTGAAATAATGGAAAGAAACTGGTGTAGGGAGAATATTAGCAAGATTCTATTTGGACAAGTTGAGTTAGAGATATCTTTGGTTATCTAAGTAGAGAAGTCAAATAGGCTGTCAAGTTCAAAAGAGTCTTTATTAGAGACATAAATCTGGAGTCATTATCATATAGATAATAGTTGAATAAATGTAACTAGAAAGTAAGGAAAAAAATTTTTTCTAACCTTTGAGGTTAATTGGAGGTGATTCAAAATACCTGTTATTATCATCACAGAGTAAAAGGGCAATCTGCAGAATGGGACAAAATACTTGTCTTTTGGAAGAAGGCATTTGTAATGTTTTCTTCATATACTTTTTAAAGGTTTTCTCTGTGAACTGTTTGATTATGATGTGGTTTAGTTTCAGAACTTGGTGTCGTTTTGTTCATGTTTCTGTTTACATTTACTTTACTTTGTGATCACTGGGTTTATTAAACATATGAGTTTAAATTTTCTGTCAATTTTGGAAAAATAGTTGCTTATTATTTCTTCAACTTTTCTTATTTTGCACCTCTCTATCTTCTTCTTCAGGTACTCAAACTATAGGTATATTGTGTCACTTGAAGTTGTCCCACAACTCTACTCTCTGTTTTTTTAAAAAAAAAAATTCTCTGAATAACATCTTCCAAATATGTTTAGGCTCTAATACTTGAAACCTGTGAATATTGCCTTACATGGCAAAAGAGACTTGGCAAAGTGATTAAGACTCTTAATATGGAAAGATTATCCTGAATTATCTGGATAAACCCTAAATACAACACAAGTGTCTTCATAAGAGAGATGCAGAAAGAGACTTCACACATGAGACGAAGGCAACATGATCATCGAAGCAAGATGCTATGCTGCAAACATCAACATGACATTTGGAGGGATCAAACACACGATATATTATGATACATATATATGTGTATTTATATATATGGCACATAATATATTAAAAGTGTCTAGTTTCTAATAGGAAAAAGTTTCAGCAATCTCAAAGCGATTCTTTCTCTATGTATGTGTGTGTATAGATAGATAGATAGATGGACAGACAGACAGACAGACAGATAGATATATAGAATAGGTAGATAGATGATACACACATACACACATAGAGATATATAGATATATGTATATCTCTTATTGGTTCTGTCCCTCTGGGGAACCCTGACTAATAAGCTTCTCTATATTTTGCAGGATAAAGTAAACATAATGTCTTAGTCTGTCGTGTTGCTATAAAGTAATACCTGAGGCTTGGTAATTCGTGAAGAAAAAGGGATTATTTAGCTTACAGTTCTGCAGGCTGTATAAGAAGCTTGGTGCAATCTCCTCAGGGATTGAGTAAACTGTTTCTATTGTACAATGTGCCTATTCAATCATTTCTTCTAAAGTCAGCTCCCTTCTCCTTCAATCCTTCTTCATCCTGCTTCATATCCCTCTTAAGCTTGGGATAACATTATGTATCCAATGTTTTCTTAGGAAGGAAGAGAAAATGTTCATGTATCAGAGAGTGATAGAAAAACGCCTGTAATCCCAGCACTATGGGAGGCCAAGGTGGGAGGATTGCTTGAGCTCAGGAGTTCACGACCAACCTGGGCAAGGTAGTGAGACCCCATCTCTAAAAATAAGTAAGGCAGGGTCTTACTGGCAAGGCCATCTGGTGAGGCCCTCAAGCTGCTTCCACTTATGGCAGAAAGAAAAGGGCAGCCAGCATGTCCAGAGATCACATGGTGAGAGAAGAAGCAAGAGAGAAGAATAGGGCAAATGCTAGGCTTTTTTTGTAGCAACCAGTTCTTGGAGGAACTGTCATGAGAATTAGTAAAGCAAAAACTTGCTTAGTCCTCCCCTCCCAGGGAGAGCATTAATGAAGGATTCACTATTCATAAAGGGTCTACCTCCATCTCCCAAACACTTCCCATTCAGCCCCACCTGCAACATTGGGAATCAAACATCAACATGAGATTTGGAGGGGTCAAACAAACCAAAGTATAACACATAATGTATTAAAAGTGTCTGTTTTTCTAAAAGGAAAAAGCTTCAGCAATCTCAAGGCCATCCTTCCTCTTGGCAATACACATGTATTTTTAAGTGGCATTATGAAGATATTATTATTTGTATTGAAAAGCCCACAGCAGATATTTTAGGGATAGCTCAGAATTTTAACCCAAACAGGGAAAGTGTATGGGTGTTTTTTTAAAGGCTTGTGGATTAGATATTAGGAGAAAACAAAGCCTCGGGCATCCTTTAAACAGCATAAGGTAGAACCTTCCTAAACTGCCTGTAACTAGACTTGAATGATAAAACAATGTCTCTGAAAAAAATTGAGTCAAACTAAAAATTAATCAGGTAAATCAGACTTTAGGAGATAAATAATTGTATTGATAGACAAAAAAGCAGTAGAAAAGGTGAAATTATCTTTTGTTTCATTAAAGACAGTGCTCATGTCTTTTTACCAGGTGGGTATCAAAAACAAATGAAATATCATGGCTTCAAATATGTTTCTTCACTGCACGATTAACCTAAACCTCAAGGTTGAAACTTCCAGCAAGGTTTTCTTTTGGAAACTCATAACTATTTCAAACATTAGATATTAAAAATTTAAAACTAACCATAACTCTTTACCCAGATCAATAAAATAACAGTTGACTTCAATTAACCTCTCTCCAGTCTTTTCACCCTAGTCATGTTCTTTGAAGAACATTGATAGTTGGCTTTGCAGAAACAGAACAGTCCTGTCTTTTCAGATATGCTTTCTTTCCCAGTTATTTTTAAATGGGAAGATAATTGCTGCGATAGTTTAGAACTAAAGGTACACTTGAAATTCAAAAAAAAGGCAGTTGCTAAGAATCAATTAAGTTTACTCTCTCTAGCTATGAAATAAGCCAGAAATTAATGGGTGAGGTTAAGCCAAGGATAAAAAAGCAGAAGTCAAGACTTCACAAGGATGCTTTTCCTGGGATTGTCAGCCATAGGTAGGTAGTGCTTGTTGTTGGCCGGCCCCTTCCTCCTACTCTCTGTTAATTGTTTACATTAACTCCACCCCACTACTGCCCATTTCCAGCTACCAGTATACTTGTTTTCTATGCCTGCTTCCCCTTTAATAATTCAATACTGTCCCCATCTAAGGGGCTCTCTCTTCATATGATATTTCTGTCATCAGCTCTAAAGCTCATGCTACAATTGAAATTAAATCTCTAATCAAGTTATTTATTTAAATTCCCCTCTAACTTTTCCAAAATAATAAAGGCCACTACTCCTGTTCAAGCAGCAGGCTTTAATTTCATTTTAATTACCTTCAGAGCCTTTCATTCAGGGAAACTTTCACTTGGTTATCACATAATTCATTCTCTTGCTGCATTAATTGATAGATCCTAATTATTTATTTTGCTCAGTAGCCTGTTAACTTTCAAAGCTATTTTTAGTCTCTGCTATTTTGGATTCACTTGAAATTTCTTCAGGGATTGAGGAAAATATTTCTATTGTACAATGTGCATATTCAATCATTTCTTCTAAAGTCAGCTCCCTTCTCCTTCAATCCTTCTTTTCTTCATCCTCCCTCACACACCTCTTAAGTTTGGGGTAACATTATGTATTCAATGTTTTCTTAGGAAGGAAGACAAAATGTTCATGTATCAATGTCTGCAATAGAGAGAAATAGATCAATGTCTGTAATCCCAGAACTTTGGGAGGAAAAGGTGGGAGGACTGCTTGAGCTCAGGAGTTCCAGACCAGCCTGGGCAACATAGTGAGACTCCATCTCTAAAAATACTGTAAAAAAGTAAAAACAGACTTTGCATCTAAAAGCCTCCTGTTTTTAGAATGATGACTTCAGTGAATAGTGAAAATGAAAACTAAAATAAGGCAAATAATCTGATGCCCAAAGCGCAGATGCTATTTCAAAATCTATAGAGAAATAAATTTTATCAGTAACTACAAATTATAAAAGTACATGTAATTTTGTTCCATATTAGAAGCCTTGAAATTACTTTCAAATTGTTATGAGAAAGAAATATTCTATAATCTTTTAAAGATGATTTAAAAACATTTTTATAAATATATCATTTTTTCCTTTATACCTTTAAATAAAAACTCTGTGTGTGTGTCTGTCTGTTCATAGCTATCACATAATATTGCAGTTTTGAAATGGGAGAGTTCCTTGACCCCCTTGCAGGATTTGTGACAGGGGTGTGGCTCACTTGCTCAGACACTGTGTGCTTAAACCACTTTTGGGAGGCGGAGCGTGCAGATGGATAGGTGCAGCAGCCTGGCTGAGTGCTTTTGGGATCCAGCTCATGTTAGCATCTAGGGGTGTGTTACAATTAATGCTCTTTTAGCAGTTGCTGTTTGCAGACAGCTAAGTGTTAAACCAGCTCAGAGGAGGGTCAGGGTAATAGCCTTTTGCACCCTGCCCTCTTGGTACCGAGGTCCAGGAGGAATCAGGTCACACACATACTTGAAGTATGGTGAATGTAGGGATTTTATCGAGTGTTGGAGGTGGCTCTTAGTGGAATGGATGGGGAGCTGGAAAGGGGATGGAGTGGGAAGATGATCTTCCCCTGGAGCTTGGCCATCCCACAGCCAATCTCCTCTCCAACAGTCCCCAACCAAACTCCTCTTGACATTTAGGCACTCATCTTCTCTCCTTCTCTACTGTGTTGCTCTGCCACTCTGCTGCTCTTCTGCTCCTTGCTCATCTGCTTGTGGAGCCTGGGGTTTGGGGTTTATATGGGGGCAGGATAGGGGAACATAGTGGGCCAAAAGGAAACATTTGAGTGCAAAAACAGGAATGCCTGTTCTCACTTAGGATCTTGGCTTCCAGGCTTGAGGGTGGGGCCTTTGCCAAAGAACCACCCTCTTCTACCCAGTATTTCCCTGCCTCCCATCCATATATATTTCTTGTATTACATGTGTAATGTGTGTGACATGAACTAAGGGCTTGCATTTGCTTGTGAACTTCATCTTCCTCTTCCACAGCAAATGTGCAATGGATGTTTGCTCTTATTACCTCCTCATTCTACTTTTCAGTTTCCCAGTGATCCCCCCGTGTCATGGTGGCTACCCACCCTCAACACCACTCAGATAAGAGGAATAATAATAATTGTTTATATAGAACACATCTTGTGTCAGACACTCTCCTACATATTCTTTAATCCTCACAACCATCTTATGAAATGGGCACTATTATCATCCCCATTTTGCAGATAAAGAAAGGAAGAAGCCACAGAGTGGCTAAGTAAGCTGCCCAAAGTAATACAAGAGCAGGCTGCAGAAGTGGAACTTGAATCCAGGTGTCTGGGTCTCTGAGCCTGCCCTCTGTAACCATTACACTGTCCCTGTTACCTGTACATTCACTTTAGCTATGACTGGCAGTTTTCGATTTTGCTTGTATTTATTTTCATTTTTAAAAATTTCCAGACAATTCAAATCCTGATCCTCTGAAAAGATTTCCTCAGTCAAATGAATGCATGAAGTACAAAGTGTAATTTTATAACAATGTTTCTGAGATGTTTTTCTTCCTAAATTTAATACTTGATTTCTTTTATTTCCTTTCAAATGAAAACTTAGTTATATTGTAAATTGACATGGAAGGTTCTTTAAATTACATTATTCTTAAATGCAGGTAGTATAATACAACTATATCATGTAATATATTGTGCAACTATAGCTTTTCTGACACCTGTCCTTCTATTTTCAAAATTCATCAGAAAGGATTTGGTTTTAAAAAATCATAAGTTCCCATAAGCTTTCTGGCAAAAATAATGATTAAGAACTTAATAAAGAAACATGACATAAGACTTTTACCAGGTCAATGGTGTATATTTGATTTGAACTTTATTTTCTAAAGCATGTATTAAGACTTTTAGAGTATTTTTAATTCAAAAATTAATTAAAAATCATGTACTTTAAACATAATTTCTTAGGGCACTACAATACCTTAACAAATGTTAAATAACAAAGAATAACCATTCTCTCTATTTCCATTAGAAACTCACTCTCTCACTTCTTATGTAATCTACATCTTATACCAGTTACACCTTAAAGCTAATAGGAGAGAATCCTGTTCACAGCTATCACATCATACTGTAAGTTCTTTCATATTTAAAGTTTCCTCCACTATTCATGCTCCTGGACCAACTCGTGATTTTTTAAGTATCGTAATGTGTTCCATCCCTCATTCAGTGTGTGCATGCAAAATAGTCATTTAACTTTTCTGTTTCTTTTATATGAGAATTTAACATTTACTTAACAAGAGTTTGAGGATTAAGTGATTTAAGTGTGTATTGCATTCACTCCCTGGTAATAATTAGCATTCCATTATGTGTGTAAAATGAATAAATATTTTCAGCATGTAGGATTACAATGATGTCAGTCATCCTATTGTCTTTGTCACTCTCCAAAACAAGTGTTATAAGAGTCATGGAAAAACAGGAAACTTTCCTTAATTCTTTAAGAGGACTTCTCATTGAACATCATCTTTTTATTTTCTTTATCTCCTCTTCTCTTTATCACTTCCTATGTTTTCTTTTTGTTGACTGTCATTTAATTCAGCCAAAAGAGCCATTAAAAAATTAAAAATTTGTAAAGCCTCTAAGAATCCAACATAGACAACTTTTAGTTCATCAGGTTTGGGCTTCAAGATACTGAATGTATATAAAAGGATTTATGAATTAGAGCGACCTAAGCTCAGATGTTGTTTTGTCACTTAATAGCTTTTGACCTCAAGCAAGTTCATCCATTCTCTCAATCACTCACATATTAATTGAGAGCTTACTATGAATGAGGCATTGTTCTGAAAAATATAGCTGTTTATCTGACCTATCCTATTCTCAATTTACATATGTTATTATCATTTTACTAATCTATTAAAATGGGACCATACAGAGTTCAGAATATAGGTTCCCTCTGAAATGACAGTGTTTCCTGGAATCACCCTGTGGAAGCTGAAATTAATGACAAATTCAATATAAAATTATAATTTACAGATACAATGTAGGAGTAATAACAAGCCCATTTTAAAAACAGTCCTCTACTTGTTTTGCTTCCTTTTTAATGAAAAATTACTTAAATAGCAATAATTCAAAGTTTCACAGCAAGACTGTTATCTAGGTCCAGGTAAGCCTAATGTTACTGTTAAAAGTATCTTATAGTTGATTTCACAGTAGGAGAACTTCTCCCAATGGTGAATATCACTATCAAAATAGTCCGAAAAACTTTGTGATAAAATCATAGTAATGATTGGTGGAGCTATAAAAAAGAATAAGAAAAGTCTAAGGAGAGAGGGAGGACACGTATTTTCTGTCATCTCATGCATATTAGAATAGGTACAACAAAGAAACGCAATTGTCATGGAATTCTTGGTAACTCGCTGCAGGCAGTCCTTGCCTTCAGAAGCCAATTTATAAAATTCTCAGTTGATGCAATGGTGATTATTCAAACCATAAAAGCATTAACCTAGGGTCTCTTTACATAGCCAGCTTCCCTAGTGCATTTCAAATAAAGTTTGACTTACACCTGACTTTTCAGAGCAAGGGTATAAAATGAAATAAACCTCCAGTTAACGTCTCTACAATTCAGTTTGGAAAAGAGATTCATGTTTTCACATACACTCAGGGAGAAGCTTATTATTGGTCAGCCACAGACACATTGACCTTGAAAGGGCTATCACAGAATTCCATTCGTGTTCTGTCTGCTTATGATAGGGGAATTAAAAAAGACATAATAGGTGTAACGGGGTAACACATGGCCTCATCTTTAGTGCTTTACACTTGATGGGTGGCCAAAGTTCTAGAGAGGAGCACCCCCTTCCCTTTTTTTGTGCAAGACTAGATGGGAGGTTCCCTGGTGGGTCAGTTATGAAACTTCTGATCTATTCAGAAGAGAAAATTTAAAAACCAACCATATCAACTCAATTAGTATAAAAGAGCCAAGGGAGACTCATAGCAAACCAGCCTAATCTCATACATAGAAATATGTTCAAAGAAACTTAGTATCTAAAAACCAAATCTAGGGCAAAGAGCTCATTTCATGTTTGTAATTTTAAAAGAATTCATCTGACATTATAATAACACTAGTAGTTTAAGAGACAAGATTGCCCTAGGACAGAGTAATCTTGTCCTGTACAATGCCTTTGGCAGTGCACATAGAATTACAGAAAAACATGTGAGATGAAAGTGGATAGGTGCACACCTGGGTATGCTGATTGCCAGGTTGAAGTTTATACATATACAATGTGAAATATGGGATGGCCCAAAAACATTCTCAAATTTTCATGGTCAAGGAGAGGTATTTTGAGTTCCACAGAGGATACAGTTTTCTCTGGTGACTACCACTAGATTATCATTTAAATGACCACTTCAGAGAAGCAATGGTTCAATCATTAATAACCATTTAGCAAATTCCTTACATCAATTTTGATTCACTTGAATTGATTTACTTCAATTTCCTTTAGAAAGCAGTTTTATTCAAAAATTGAGAAAAATATCCACATGCCTTGACATGTTGGACATTTCCAGTAGAAAATTATTTGTTGAAACATTCAGAAGATAAAAATCTATTCTGGAATGAATCACTAAGAGTAGCTTGCAAGCATTTTGTCCTAGATCTTGTAGGGATCATAATGTAATACAAGATGTGGGAACCCATAATGAAACTAGGGGATAAATTAAATTGAAAGAAGTAAACAATAATCCAGGCCATACTCCCTAAATCATCAGCAGCTCATCTTAGAAATGTGTTGCAGACTAGATGTGGAATGGGTCATCGGAGGGAAAACAGATCAATCTTCCCCTGTGATTTGGAGCCATTACATAGGTAGTACTGGTAGAGTTATTAATATTTTTGAGTCTTAAGAAATATGGTAGAAAAATGTCTACCCCAGATTGGAGAAAATCCTTGAATATAAATGTTGTATCATGTAGAGTAAATAATGCTAACTGCTATAACACACATACAAACACACACACAAAAGCTGATTCCAATGAATTAGCAAAATAGTTTTGTCACTCATACCCCTTAGGTAAATTCTGATACAAGCAAGTTTTCCTCCTCTATCTTGTAGTTATGCCATTTACAACATGCAGCCTCCAAGTACATCATATAGGGAAAGAGAGAAAAGGAGGAGACACAACAGCTCACAACTTTCTTAACCTGGAAGTAACACATGTCACTTTGTTCCTAGCCCATTGGCCAAAACTAGCCATTCGACCCCATAGGTAGGGGGGGATAAATGTCATTGAAGTACATGAGTACCTGGGAAGCAAATGTTCTCACCACAAGATGGGATTAAAAATAAACTAGTTTCTTGTTCTAGTGAGAAGTAACAGGACATGAACAGGAAAAGCAAGTTTGAGTCAAATTGTGTAGATCTTTAATAACAAGCCAAGGATTTGACTTATCTTGTAAGTAACTGAAAGTAATTAAAGATTATGATAGTCCAGAAGGAATAATAAATGAAGAGAGTATGACTAGGGGAAAGTCTCGTGTCAGGCTACAAAAAATGGGGAAAAAAATTCAGTGATACAAATAATTTCCTCTACTTTGTTTCTTTAAGACTGGGTTTATATGTTTACTTTATTCCCTCTAGCCTTTCACAACAAACGTGTGTGTGTGTGTGTGGTGTAGTATCAATAAATATATATTGAGAGCATAATATATGCCAGGCAGTGTTAGCTACTTGGGATGCACAAGTGAGTAAAAGAGACAAAAAATACTGTCCTGTGGCAGTGGGAAATTTTCTGATTTTTTCTATCCCTAACCAATGAAATGACCAAGATATTATACTCCTATAAGCATGCTTCTGTAAGGAGCAATTTACCTGAAGTTTCTCTAATTCACATTAAATAACCTTCTCCGTAGAGACAGTGCATATATTTTGGGGTTTGGTGTTTTTTGTTTGTTTTTTACTTTTATTTTAGTTTCAGGGGTACACGTGCAGGTTTGTTACATGGGTAAATTGCATGTTGCTGAGGTTTGATGTGCAAATAATCCCTTCGCCCAGGTAATGAACATAATACATGATAGTTTTTCAACACTTGCCCCTCCTGTTCTCACCCACCTTCCTCCACCTTCCACACTCTAGTAGTCCCCAGGGCCTGTTGTTCCCATCCTTGTGGCTATGTGTATTCAATGTTTAGCTCCCACTAATAAGTGAAAACATGCATTATTATTTTCTGTTCCTGTATTAGTTTGCTTAGGATAATGGCCTCCAGTTGCATCCATTTTGCTGCAAAGGACATTATTTTATTCCTTTTTATGGCTGCATAGTATTCTATGATGTGTATGTACCACATTTTCTTTATCCAGTCCACTGTTGATGGGCATCTAGGTTGATTTCATGTCTTTTCTATTGTAAATAGTGTTGCAATGAATACAAAACATACATGTATTTTTGAAACAAAGATTATTTGAAACAAAAATTATTGAGCAAAAACTAACAATAAGTTGAAACAAAGATTATTGAAGAAAGATTCTTTCAAACAAATACTATTGAGCTGGTGAAAAAAAAAAAAGACTACTGTTCCCCTAAAATCTTGATCTAAAATATTAAGGTTTGAAAAAATCCATCTGATAAAGACCATAGAAACAAAGCTGTTTCTCAAAATTAGGTTAATTTTCTTGCTGCAACAAGGGAGGGCACTTCAAGGCAACTGTGTAATGTCTCTCATCAAACAAAAGAAGAAACAGCTACTTTAAAATTTGGGGGAAGGGTGGAGTTTAAGTAAAATTTAAATGACACAAAGTTTTGATAGGCTCAAAGAAAGGACTTGTTATAAATAGGTTTATATAATGTCTGGACTGCAAAGTGGAATGATATTTCTGAAAATTACAAAGACAAAATACATTTGGAAAGTTCTGTTCATAACCCTTTATCTAAATCTCTGAACATGGGTTAACAATTCAGGTTGTTTCGATGTGACTCAAATCCCCTATGCAAAGTAGGCTATTCCTTTCTTACTGACATGGTTTTTAAATAGCAAAGTTTCTGACAGTCTATGATTTTATATAACAAAATAATCTATCAGCACTATGTTCTTTAGTTAATCAGTTTTGTAGGTTAACAGGTTAATCAGCCTTTGCAGGTTTCTCAGCCCCACTTTCCTGAGGCCTACATAGAATTACCTGCTAAGAGGCAATGGGGAATTATAATCTCTCCTCTCTCCTTTACCCAATATCTTAAATATTTATTGAACACTTACTATAAACTATTTGTATGCTACATAAAAGAAAAAGAAAAAAACTCAAAACAAATAAAAATGGCCCCTGCCTTGAGGGAGCATCCCTTGCTTCACATAAAAATGATAAATGAATCACATTGGAGAATACCCTTTAGATGGGATGATTTCTCTAAGTATTTGTATCTTTTTTTTTTTTTTTTTTTGAGGAGGAGTCTTGCTCTGTTGCCCAGGCTAGAGTGTAGTGGTGCAATCACGGCTCACTTTAGCCTCCACCTTCCAGGTTCAAGCAATTCTCCTGCCTCAACCTTCCAAGTAGCTGGAATTACAGTTGCACACCACCAAACCTGGCTGACTTTTATGTTTTTAGTAGAGATGGGGTTTCACCATGTTGGCCAAGCTGGTCTTGAACTCCTGGCCTGAAGTGATCCACCCACCTTGGCCTCCCAAAGTGCTGGGATTACAGGCGTGAGCCATTGAGCCTCCTGGCCAGATTTTTATCTTTTGTCCATCTGACTGACATATTTCTGTATGTATATACATATTCTGTATGTATATAAAAGATGAAATGAATAATTTGCCAATGTTGCTATAAACAAGGATTCAACCAGAAAAAAACAGCTTCAAACTGGTCTGTCGGCCCAGTCATAGTGATACTGAAGATATTAGGCTGATGCAAAAGTAATTGCGGTTTTTGTCATTGAAGGTAATGCAAAAACCATGATTACTTTTGCACCAACCTAGTACATAGGAACTTTCCAGCCTGAGCATTGAGGGAAAGGGAGTTGTTTCTCATCCTTCTCCTAATTAGAAGGACATTCCCGTTTGCTTTGATTTATCTAATTACTAATCATCCTTCGAGTTTCCTATATAGTCCTATCTCCTCTGCTGATCCTTCCCTGATTACCAAAGGCCACATTGATTTCTCTCGTCTGTGAGTTGCTTTTGTAGTTGGAATCAATATCAACCAGCCTAAACTCATTGTTCTCTATTGGCTCATTACAAATGTTCTAAGGAAAGCAGGTTCACTGGTGTATTTCCTTGTGAATATGATATTGTATGAGTCATGAGCAATACATAAAGTAGACAGCTATAATTCGTTGTCAGGTTCCAGCCCAAGCTGAGGTCTGAGGGGAGTCAGTGGACAGGAGGCAAGTAGTTGAAACAACACTTGTTGGGGCTGGTGTAGGCAGGGCGTACATTATTATGCACCTCTCTCTCTCCGTCAGCCTTTGTCTCAGACGCCTGCTCTGGCTGCAGCCCCTCTCAGCAGCCACCTCCGTGGTTGCTGCCACCCCAATGCCTGCTGCTGTACTTTCCAATATGCTCACCACTTCTTGGCTCGGATGGCCCAGAGAACCATTGAGGGGCCATAGGCAGGTGAAACATGACTTTACTATGTGCCTCTCTCCCCATCTGACTCTGCTGGCAAAGGCACACTCCTTCTTGGTGCTGTGCACTTCCAGGTGCTTCAGCACCTTCTCCATGCTCATGGGGGACCCATCCACTCCTGCTCATGTCTCCACCAGAGCCAATCTGAGCAGCACAGCTGCCACATGTTACCACAACCCATGTTGCGGCCACATGGCCGACCTGGAATCATTGGGGTCCGAAGGCTCACTCACCTTGGGATCCTGCCGACTATGCCAATCTTTGCACCTTGGCATTGGCCACTTGGGTCCCTGCTTATGCACTGTGTATCTCTCCCATACCTGAATACATTCTGGGGAGAGGATGTTTCACACAGCTTGGCAGCTGTCCTGTCTATCACGAATTTGATGGACCACTTGACAACAAAATTGGGACAGTACCACTAAGTGGTGGACTTAGCTAACATGTTCTCTTCCATAGAGCCAGGAACAGTTTGCCTTCATGGGAAGGGTGACAGTGAACTTTCACAGTGTTGCTGCAGGCTATGTGCATAGCCCCACCATATGTAATAGCCTCGTTGTCATGGATTTAGCCACCTGGAAACGTCCAAAGGGAGTCTGCCTATTTCATCATGTTGATGATATTATGTTAACCTCTGATTCTCTTGTAGATTAGAAGCAGTGGCGCCCCTCTTGCAATAACATTTGATAGCATGTGGTTGGGCCATCAATGAATCCAGGGTCCAAGGTCCTGAATTGTCTGCCAAATTCCTAAGAGTCGTATCCCCAGTCCACCATAGTGAGGCAACTGTAGACCTCTGTCAGCCTCCCAGGATATTGGTGGGCATTTGTGCCCCATTTGGCTCAGATGATAAAACCATTGTACTGGTTGACAAAAAAAAAAAAAAAGCAGGCTACCTGAGATTGGGATAATGAGGCTGAGACGGCTTTTCTGGCAGCTAAGTGGGCTATTCAGCAAGCACAGACCCTATAAGTGATTAACCTGGGGCACCCATTTGAACTTAACATGCATGTAACCACAGATGGTCTATGGCAGTACATGGAGCACTTTAGAATGCCAGTAGGCTTTTGGGCCCAACTTTGAAAGGGAGCTGAGCTCTGGTATTCACTGATAGAGAAGCAGTTAGCAGCTGCATATGCCACCCTTCAGGCTCATAAGAGGGTAACGGGATGGGCTACAGTCATCATGCAGACAACTTACCCAATAGCAGGATGGGTATGTTCACGAGTAATGACCCCCTAGACTCGGACAGCACAGACATCCACTTTATCAAAGTGGAGTGCCTACTTAGAACAGCAAATTATGCTGTTTACAAGCCCCTTAGCAGCAGAATTACAAGAAGTCTTGGAACCTATAGTCCTAATGCAAGATAAGGCCATGGGGCCTGAAGCACCCCTAGACCTGAGCCATCACCATTTAAAAAGGGGCAACCCCCACTTTCCTGATGAGTCATGGTATATGGATGGGTCTAGCTGGGGTGCTACTGCTGCCTGGACTGCTGTCATGGTCCAGCCTAGTACTGACACCATATGGTTTGATACTGGGTGTGGACAAAATAGTCAATGGGTTGAACCCAGAGCAGTATAAATGGTGATCACCAAGGAAGTGACACCTATAGTAATCTGCACCGATAGCTGGGCAGTTTATCGAGGTTTAACTTTGTAGTTAACTACCTGGAAGTTATAGAATTGACTAGTTGGTCACTGGCCCATGTGGAGCCAGGCTATGTGGTAAGACCTATGAGAAGAAGGGTGCCCTCCTCCAACCAGGCAAGGGGACAAACAGTAACCTGTTGTTGCCTGCCCCATAGCTGACCCATAGCATCCATGATGGATGGGTCTAGTTAGTAAGAGAGCAAATGGTACCCCAACCACAGGCACCACAATGTAAAGCCTGTGTATCAGACCTGCGTGCCCAGAGCCTATGTGTCAGGCTTATGTGTCAGCCTGTGTATTGGGCCTGAGTGCCCAGAACCTATGTGTCAAGCCTGTGTGTTGGGCCTGTGTGCCCAAAACCTATGTATCAGGCCTATATGTCAGACCTGTATGTCAAGGCCTATGTCTCCTCAATGCAGAATAACATCCTGACCCTTTCCTTCCTCTCCACCATCTCCTCTTGCTGCTCTCCCCTTTCCTTCTCTACTTTTAGTTCCTAGTGGTTTAACAGCTATTTATTCCATGAGGCTGAGCCATAACGTGGTTCTTCTCCTTTGAAGCCAAAGATACCTACAATTTAAAAAGTTAATAGCTTCCAAGGATTCCAGAGGCACTGCTTTAAACCTCTGCTATAGTTCCTATCTCATTTTTTAATTAGTTGCATGTGTCCTTCCTTCTAGTCTTCTTAAGAGCAGTGTTTGTATGTCTCACTCACTTTGATATCATTCATGATACCTTTCAAAGTACTCTATGGAGTAAGAGCTGAATAGATGCATACTGGGTTTAATTAAATAATGCCAGAAAATTATAGAATTTCCAAAGTCAGCAGATAACTCTTATTTCCTACTTCCCCATCAAATATTCACATGACTTAGAGGTCACCTGACAACACCAAATTGCATCCCTGAAACTCTCTAATCCAAGGAACTGATTTCTAGTCATACATTTTCTAGGACCTCTTTTTCTGCAACCAATGTGTCTGAAATCTATCATGCTCCTATTAAAACGTAAAGTCTCAAGGGAAAAGGTAATGAAACTAAAGAAAGAGACTCTTTTTATACTGCGGACAGAGGAGACCATGAGGGAGCCTAATCTCAAGGCCTGCAGCTTTTGGGAGGGCAGCTGAAGGGAGACAGAGATCACATCAGAAGCCAGAGCATTCTCATCTAATATGGGGCTGGGAAACAGAGCCAGATGTCCCGAACAATGAAAAAAGATGAAAATCAGAAACCAACAAGGAGTCTCAGCTGAAAACCTGTAGCAAATTCCCTGAAGATTCCCGACCAGAGAAGATGAAGCAAAATCCCCTGGGGAGTTTCCTCAAATCAAATTATAAGTCCCTCCAAACACCTAACGGCATTTCACGGGAGGAAAATCTAAGGAGTATATTTTGAAAAAATTCTCTTAAAGTCTGAAAGCACGAATGACCACATTTTCTCTACCCCATTCTGTATCTACACAATTTTCCCAGGTAAGGATTACTAGAATAGACAAGAAGAATAACACGAATATGAGACAATGTATCATAGTGAGTAAGTATTAATTTCTAGTCAGGGTGTCCAATTTTTTTGCTTCCTTGGGCCACAGTAGAAGAAGAATTGTCTTGGGCCACACATAAAATACACTAACACTAACGATAGCTGATGTGAAAAAAAAAAGGCAAAAAAAAAATCTCATAACGTTTTGAGAAAATTTACAAATTTTTGTTGGGCCACATTCAAAGCCATCCTGCGACCCATGGGCTGTGGGTTTGACAAGCTTGTTCTACAGTAAAACTATCATATGTTTAAATTTCTGCTCCACTGGGTGAGAACTGGGTAAACTGGAACCATGAAACTTAGCCTCTTTAAATTCCAGTTTCGTTATCTATTGAATAGAGATAATTGTAGTACCTGTTGTTGTGAGGACTGAACGAGATAATCCCTCCAAGGCACTTGACACAGTGCCTTGCATAAAGTAGAGCTCAATAAATATGGGTTATAAATAGTAAGCATGATAGAAATTAAAAGCAAAATACCATGATAGTACAGGGTTTTGTTCAGAGAAGGTCAATGGTATATGTAAGGAAGTGGAAATGGAGGCAGCACAAGGCATGTCCAAGATGCAGCCCTCTTCAAAGCAAGTGAGCCAGAGCCACCAGAAAACTCTTTGAGGTCAGGGATGGTCTCTTGTTCGCCACTTTATACCTTGTATTTATTATAGCACTCAGTAAATACTTTTAAAAATAATAAGCAAAACTAGTCTTTAGAAGGCATTATGTGATGTCAATTCAACATCACCATTTGAGCTATACTAAACACAAGAAAAGAAACCTGAGGCAGCAACTTCTAAACAAAGATAGAGGCCCCATTCACAGGCCATGAACTTCACAGTCAAATTTTGGGTCGCCTGAAATCATAGGAAATAGCACTTCCAAGATCCTTCTTAGGCATTTTTTAGTACAGAAGAGAAAATCAGGCAGAGGTCACAGAAATTACTGATAACAACTGTTCAAATAATTAGGGTAAGTCTTCTCTCTGTCTGCTGTGGGTTATAAAAACATCTTGGCAAACTATAAATGTTCACCTGTTCCCAATATTCAACACCCTGAGTCCCCTCATTCCTTTCTGCACAAGACCTAACATTAAGGCAAGAATGCTTTTAAGTTATCTAGGTCTCTGTGAACAATAATCAGCATGATGGTATTAAACACTTACTCCAAACAGGATATACTTCAAGCAGCCAATCAGTCAACAAAGGTTTGCTGAGGTGCTTCTTGCGTGCACCTATTCATCCCTTGCTCTAGCAAACCACTTAATATTGGGAGAATTACTAGAATAATCATGAAATATGTTAATATATGTAAACAATAATAAAGCTGTTTATAATAATATTCAAATATTTTTGAATGTTGAGAGTGTTGTAGCATGAGTTGGAAATCTGTAACTCCTATGATTTTATAGAAACCTAAGACAGCTCTAAAATATATTTAACTGTTATTCTCTAACAAGATTTGAAGTATTGCAAATGCTACATGAAACTTTTCATGATCTAATGCTTGAATGTACCAAAATAAGGCCAGAATTTACATTAGGCATAACAGAAGTATCTAAAACACTTATGTTAGAACTGCTAAGCTTTCTTTAGACCTTTGTTCTGAATTATTATGTGAAGAGCCAGCCTCTCTGGGGAGAGTATCTTTCCCATGCCCTTTGCACACATAGATTACACTTTACTGAGTGTTTATTATGCATAAAGGTTGATTAAGCCTTCTGTGGGGACCTGAATTGTAGTAAAATCCATTTCAACTGCTCTAGTTAATGGTATTTAGGGCTTCCTAGTTAAGAGAATTTATACTGATTCTTTTCTAGATGCAACTTTTACAAATCGTTCATAGATTCAGGGCTTTTAAAGAAGATATAGTTTTCACCAAGGTGATTTATATTTTCTAGTATTTAGTAAAAAAAAACTATATGGCATTATGGTTCTGGCCACTTTGCCAAACATTTTTTGTCAGTTAATTTGTTTTAATGGCAGCGATAAGGTTGATTCAGCACATTAGAAATGGCTGTACTTAATTCATTCCTGCTTAAATTCAACTGTTGGAAGTGAGAGAAGAAGCTGCTAAAGGGTAAACAGCTGATAAAAACTCAACTCTGTTAGTATTGATGTTGCATCATACAGGTGCATTTACAAATCAGGATCTGACAGATGATAGCATCATATTGGCAATGTTTACAACAACAAAATAAACTTTCATATGATTGAGTTGACTCTTTTCTCAAAAATAATCAAACATGCCTGTAATTCCAGCACTTTGGAAGGCTGAGGCGTGAGGATCACGAGGTCAGGGGATTGAGACCATCCAGGCTAATACGGTGAAACCTCGTCTCTACTAAAAATACAAAAAATTAGCCGGGCGTGGTGGCAGGCACCTGTAGACCCAGCTACTCAGGAGGCTGAGGAAGGAGAATGTCATGAACCCAGGAGGCAGAACTTGCAGTGAGCCAAGGTCGCACCGCCACACACCAGCCTGGGTGACAGAGCGAGACTCTGTATCAAATAAAATAAAATAAAATAAAATAAAATAAAATAAAATAAAATAAAATAAAGTAAAATAACCAAAATGAAATGTCATCCTAATCACCGACTCATTCTATTGCTATGTATATATAGCATTTAAGGGCAACTGTGAATTCTATATCCGAACAATATTGTCATGGTGATTCTTTAAAGGACCTATCATTGGAAGCATCCTCCCAACATGGGCAATACAAGTCCTGAGAACTGAGGGTGGCCCATGGTCATATTGAGAAATGACCTGGAGTGCCATGTCACTTGGTATACTAGTACATCTCTGGAGATCTATTCATAAAATATCATAGAAATTTTAAATATAATCATCATAAAGACTGATACATGGAGAGTTCTCACCATGTGCCACTTTTTTTAACATGTTTACACGTATTAACTTATTTAGTCCTTACAGTAACTCCATAGAATACCCACTATTATCTCCCTTCATAGATTACAGGAGAGTGAAACACAAGAAAGGATAAGTAACATGTCCAAGGAAAACGCTGCATATAATTACTAGAGTTCCCCCCCAGAGCAAGTATTTTCTGATTTTGGAAGAAACATTTTGATCAGCTACTTGGTATAGGAAGTGGGATTGCTGTTGTCTGTTTCCTCCTGAAGCCAGCAAATGCACTCAAAGGACTTGCTTGAAAAATAATAAATGGTCACTAATTACTATCTCAAGAGGATGGGTCAATCATGTTAACTGCTGGGCTTTGGTTTTGCAGAGTGGAGTAGGCAAATATTGTACCAAAGACTTAGAGCCACACTATTCCTTTCATTCCACTTACAGATAAGCCTTAGGCCTTAGGTTTTGAGGGTATAGATGTTCTGCTTCCTATATTTATCTTCTGTCCAGAGATTCATTGGGCTTTGTCAGTGTTCTTTAAGAAGTTGAGGCCGGATAAGGAGAAAAAGAAGAAAATTGAACAGATGTTCAGAGAACTGTGGGACAAATTTAAATGTACCAATATGTGTGTAATAGAAGCCATAGAATGAAGAGAGGAAAAGAAATACGAAAAATTATTCGAAGAAATAACGGCTGGAAAATTCCCAGATTTGATCTTAAAAAATTTATTCTATAGATGAAAAAATTCAAAAACCCTAACAGGATAAACACAAAGAGATACATACCTAGACACACCATAGTCAAGCTGCTGAAAGTGAAAGACAGAGAAAATCTTGAAAGCAGCAAGAGAAAAATGACTTATGACATACCAGGGAACAACAGTATGATTAATGGCTGACTTCTTGTCAGAAACAATGGAGGCTAAAAGGCAGAGGAATGACATATTAAAAATGCCGGAGAAAATAAAACTCTGTCAACACAGCAAAACAATCTTCAAAAATGAAGGTGAAACAAAGACAGTTATACATAAATAAAAACTGAGATAATTCATTTCTAGTAGACCTGCCTTACAAGAAATACTAAAGTCTTTCAGGCTGAAAGAAAATGACACCAAACAGTAACTTGAATCCACAGGAAGAAATTAGAGCTTTAAAAGTGAAATGTTTGTGAATAAATATTAAGAACTACATATATTTTTTCTCTTCTAGTTTCTTTGAAAAACATAAGTTTATATAAACTCATGATTATAACACTGCTAGAGTAGGCTTACAACATAGATAATTGTAATAAATATGAGAATATTAGAACAAAGGGCAAGGGAGAAAATGAAGCCTATATTGGAGCAAAGTTGTAATAAATTAATATTAACCTGAAGAAGATGCTATAAAAAGTGTATGTTATAATCACTAGAACTACTAAACAACTCAAAAAATATAGTTAAACATTAACAAAGAAATGAAAACTGTACACAGAAAAATATTTGTTAAACAAAAAAAGGCATTAAATAAATGGGAAAAAAATGACATGGGACACACAAAAAATAATAAAATTGAAGATAGAAATCTAAATATTGCAACAATTATGTTAAATATGACTGGACAAAATAATCAAACAGCAGAGATTGTCAAATAGGATAAGAATGGAGTGGGAGGCCATAATCTTACCAAATTAACCTAGGAACAGAAAAACAGATACCGCATGTTCTTACTTATAAGTGGAAGCTAAACATTGAGCACACCACATGGACATAAACAGGGAACAACAGACACTATCAACTATAAGAGGAGGGTGAAAGGGAGGGGGTCATAGGATGAAAAACTACCTATTGGGTACTATGCTCACTATCAGGTACAATATACCCATGTAACAAACTTGCACATGTATCCCTTGCATCTAATATAAAAGTTGAAATTAAAAATAAAATAAAATCCAAAAAACAAATTTTAAAAAACAGCAAGATTCAACTATATGTTGTCTACAAGAGTACACACAAATAGGTAGAAAGTAAATGGATAGAAAAGGCAAACCATGAAAACTATAATTATAAAAGAGCTGGAGACATTATATTAATACTCCACTAAACTTTAAGCAACATTCCTAGAAACAAAAAGAATCATTTCATAATAAAATGCTCAATACATCAGGAGATATAAAAATTATAAAGGCATATGCACTTGACAACTGAGTTCCAAAATACATAAAGCAGAAACTTACAGAATAGAAGAGAAAAATAGATGATTCAACATTAGAGTTGAATATTTCAATACCCCTCTCTTAGCAATTGAAAAAAAAAACAATTAAACATAAGAACAGTAAGGATATAAAACAGCTGAACAACACTGTCAACCAAATTGATGTAACTGGCATTTATAGAACACTACTAAACAAGATCAGACTTTGTATTTTTTGCAAGTGCACATGAAATATTCTGTATAATATACCATATGCTAAACTATGTTCCACACCATGTGTGGTGGCAGAATGACAATGTGCATAGTCATTGTTGGGTAAGTTGGTTTGTTGTGGTAGAATGAGAACATTGGGGCAGCCCTAGATTTGAATCCTGGCTTAGTAATTTACCAGCTGTTAAATTTTAGACAAGCTGTTAAACGTCTCTGAGATTGTAGATAAAAAAGTAATTGCCTAATTAACAGACATCGAAAGAATTCAATATAATATATGTAAGTATAGTTTTGTAAAGCAAAAAGTACTCAATAAAACATATTATTTTATAATTATCATGACAGAAGTAACCATTACTGTTTACTTATTTTTTATTTTTAAGCTAGTAGGAGAAAACACCTTATCTACTCTAAGTGGTAAGACAGAAAATGAATTGAAACAAAAATTATGATACGACTGAAATAATAGCAGGCTATGCTTCTGGTGGCTGAGAATACAAGAAGGGGGAAAGAGCCAAGAAGAAGGAAATGAGTAATCTCAAAGAAAAATTTGGGCTACTTTATATATTTATAGAGTGGAACCTTGAAATTGTCTTTCATATGACCTTTAAAAGAGATTATCAAGTTCTAGAGTAATCCTCAAAATACACACACACATAAACACACATCCATGCACATAAACAAATATTCTCACACACATACCTAATGCAAACACTATACCTATTGAAATCTCTGTAAGCAAAGGCATTTAACTGGGTTGTTTGAAGTAAAGTATAGTCTAATTAAATTCATATTCTAAATTAATCTATGGAAACTTCAGGAATACAAATTTGTATAGCTGAATTATTTCAAACATATACTATTCTATAGTTTATCAGCAGAAGAAATTTGAATGGTAGAAAAGACCTTGGTAGTAAAGATTCCAATATTTCAAATGTACTTCCATATATTGTGAGTCTTTGGGCCCAATTACAGGCCTAATGATTACCCAAGATAACTTATACTACGGTTTCTGAAGGCAAGTGTCATTCTAGAATGACTAACGAATAAGTTTGCTTCCAAGTTCATAATAAGTAGCAACAATTCTCTTATGTCTTCTACTCTTGTACTTTTATATCTGCATTTGTACAAGGAAAATAATAACAATATTTTACTGAGATTTAAGGAGTAGATTTTTAAAAACACTATGGTAAATAAGTAGATTTAGATATTCAGTGAGCTCCATGGTTATTGTAGATAATTTATTAAAATGCATATACATTCAATCATCTCTGGTCTTCTAAGAATTTCACATAGTGTACTACAGAAGAGCAAAAAAGTCAATTTTACCCTACTCTAGGGAATCAGACTTAATTAGCTTTCTACTTCCTTTTGGGTCTCAGACATGAGAAATGAACTTCCCAGGGTTCTCCTGTCCTTTAACCCTTACTTGCAGAAATGAGTTGAGAATATTTAATCAATCAGGTTTTCTCACAGTTATTATATAGTTTCCATATCATAAAAACAGAGTTCAATAATTAGATTTCAAAACATGGAAGATACAAATCTTCTAATAGAGTATTATTTCACTGACTACTGTAGTAGTTTTTCAGGATATTAATAGATGTTAACAAAAAGATTTTATGATTGAGCAAGTTTAAAATAATGAGATTAAACAAAAATTGAACTGCCTTTTCTTTCTTATTTGTTTGCTGGTTTTTTTTTTTTTTTTCCTTCAGAAAAGCTAAGAATTTTTTTTTTTTCTTTTGAGACGGAGTCTCACTCTGTCTCTGGGCTGGCATGCAGTGGTGCAATCTCGGCTCACCACAACTGCTGCCTCCCAGGTTCAAGCCATTCTCCTGCCTCAGCCTCCCAAGTAGCTGGGATTACAGGCATGTGCCACAACACCCAACTAATTTTTGTGTTTTTGGTTTTTTTTTAGTAGAGATGGAGTTTCACCATGCTGGTCAGGATGGTCTCAATCTCCTGGCCTCTTGATCTGCCCACATCGGCCTCCCAAAGTGCTGAGATTACAGGCGTGAGCCACCCCGCCCAGCCCAGCTCAGAATTTTTAATGAATGCAGGTACTGTAGGAATTTCTGAGAGGGAGATGTAAGATGTACTATGAATGCAGATACTGTAGGAATTTCTGAGAGGGAAATGTAAAATGTACTGTCTCCCAAACTTAATGGACTAACAAACCTAATTTTTCTGAAAAATATTTTGAAAATTGTCGCTTTTCTCCAGCTCACTCTTTTTACAAAAGAAAACTGAAATTCAGAGAAGTAGTTCATTCAAAGTCACAGGTAATCGTAGAACTAGTACTGGGAACCAAGTTTTTTGTGTCTAATGGCAGAAATATTGTCATTTCTCTTCATATCCTTGAGCAAACAGAAATGACCATATTCTCAGTCTGCTTTAAGAAAAGTTCTGACTTGTCTTATCTTAAATCTTTAATGTTTTATAATATTGTAACAAAAAATCACTTATGTAGTTTCACTGAGTGGTCCATTGACTCAACTTCAGAAGAATAAGAAAGTAGCTACAATTCTTTAATTTTTTTGGTGATGCTCTTTTCTCTTTGCCAAAGGAAATGTTTTTGTTTCTATAATTTTTTTTCTCCTTGTTTTCTACTATACTCCATGCTGCTAAAGAATAGAGAATTTTCTAAGGTGTATATAACTTCACATCAGTAAGGGCATTTTTCTAGATAGTGTAGACTGAATATTAATCCTGACTAGTTACATTTTTCAAAGGTTCTATCTAAATGATAAATTCAGTTCATTCTCAGAATTATAATTTGTAACGAACTGAATGTTTGTGTCCCTTCCAAATCCATGGGTCCAATCTCAATGTGATGGTATTTGGAAGTGGGACATTTGAGAGGTAATTACATCACCAAGGTGTGACCATCATGAATGGGAATAGTGCTCATGTAGAAGCCGTAGATCTACCTGGATCTCTTTCTGCCAATGTGAGGACATAAAGAGAAGTCAGCCGTCTGCAACCTTGAGAAGGTCCTCACCAGGACCATACCATGCCGGCATCCTGATCTCAAACTTCCAGCCTCCAGAACTATGAGAAATAAATATCTGTCATTTATAAGATACCCAGTCTGTGGTACTTTGTTATAGCACCCCAACCTAAGAGGTAATTACTTCATGCACAAATATTATGCTAAATATTTTATTTATATTTTTGTTTAATCCTTACAATTACTTTATAATGAAGGTAATATTATCAGATATATTTTATAAGAAAGAGAAACTTTAAAACGTTAAGGTATTTTCCCAAGCCTGCACTGCTAGCTAGTCATTGAGCTGCAATTTGAACACTGGCAATTGGACTCCAGAGTCATATTCTTAACCACTCACCATATGGTTGGTTTAGCTTTTAAGTGCTCCCAGAAGTTCAATACCAAGTCACCAAGGCCAAAGTGATTAATTTGATGTGGTGACTAAGAAAACAGAAATAATTAATGCAATATTGATGCTCCATCTGTCACTCAACAGCACATCAGTCTCACCCTTCAAAAAACATCATTTTTATCTTCCATTAATCTCAACATTTATAGGAAGATGATAACTATAATGATATCTCATATCAATAACTCCTATATGCATTGTGTGTGATCCAGTGAAGCTGAATATTCAATTGAATCATCAGTAAAGCTCTGAGTCATGACAAATATGTCATTTGTATTTAATGGCCAATGAAGAAAAACAACATTTGAACACATGATACCAACAATTATTTTTGTGGATCAAGATTATTATTGAGTATAAAAGAATGAATTCCATGTTACATTTGGGTATTTGAGAAATGATAACTGCTATTCTAATCAAAACATCAGGGCTCCAATGTCTCCCTTAATATTATTTCACACTTCTATTGTGTATTTGTAACTATTGTTATGGGGGAAAAACGAATGATTTCAAATTCTGAGCCTTTATTTTTAAGTCTCTTACTAGCAAGCTTATTCCACAAGATTAGTCTCAGTATTTCACAAAACTTAAAGTAAGTTTTTAAAGGTCACATATTTAGAATGCAGTTTTAACTTATGATAACAAAACATTTGCACACAGATTATTCTTCGTTTGCCCTTCCAGATTTATTTTCAGCCTTTTTTCTACGCCTTGTTTTGTGCCTCAGGAAGCTGACCTCCAAGGGCTGTTACTAGGCTCCCTTGCTCTCCGGCTTTCAATGTTCAACCACTGGGAAGTTCTGGCGGGGAACAAGTGGGCAGGAACATAAATGGGTTAAGGAATTTATTGCTGTTTGGATGTGGCTCCTTGCTCTTATTAACAGCCATAACTTGATGTCAGAGCTATATTCCCCACCCATTCAGGTAACTGCTCTCTTCCCTTGCCATTGTTTGTCTAAAAGCAGCAACACCTTTTCAATTTTACTAGCCCTGGGTGCTTTCCTCTTTCTTGTTGATTTCCTTTTGCCTGTCCACATCTCTATGAGCAACACCTCAACTAAACTCTTCAGATATTCCTTTGAGTAGATCATCTGTGTTCCAGCTGAGACCCTAATATACCTTGTTAAAAAACACAAAAGCAATAAACAATCAAACAAACCACCATCTCCTCTCCACTGTGGAAACGGTTCTCACCAGAGCACTGCAAGGGTAATGTATTCACTGTGGAGTCTAGGAGTGTTTGCAACTCTTTCTTTTGTTTAACAACTGCACCCATGACCACTTGACAGCCACTAGACTATTTCACAATCTACTTCATCTAACTTTGAATTATGAAGACCTGAATTATAAGAAGTTTCTTCCCAAAGACAAAGTTTTTATTAATTAACTGAGATATGAAATGCCAATTAAAAGGGAAAACACTTTCAGTCACCTAAAACTGTCTTCTTTTGTTCTCTCTTGAATTAGTTCAAAAGTCACCTCTTTTTGATAGTTGAAGTCATTTACTAAGAATTATTTGTCTGAGACTATCACTGTAATGAATCATGAAAGTCCTTATATCTTAATTTCATCAGGTATAGCTGTAAGAAACGGTGAGGATATTTCCAATTTTAATACTATTTGGGGGAAGGAAAAAAGAACATGGAAGAAAAATGTGAAAACAGTAAAGGCAAAGAAAAACAGCATCCTCCTTTATAGCACAATATTGAAGACTTTCTCTCAATGTAAAATATTAGTTCTAGGAAATTGCTTTAATTTTACTGAAGGAACATGTAAAAACCCTGGACCTTTCAGTTAAAGAAACACACAACAACAAAACTGACATGAAAAAGATGTTCAAAAATGAGTACAGATGTCTATCATTGAATATAAAGAAACAATGGCAGCTTTTAAAGATTGTACAGGCAATATGACAAATATGTATATATTAATAAAAATCTTACTGTGGAATTTTTTAAATCACTGTATTTTATAATTTTAATTGTTTAAAGATTTATTCTTTAAATGAGACCTTCGCAGTCTTTTTAATGTTATTAGAACCAGTTAAGATGACTAGTAAAACAGAAATTATAAATAATAAACATTTATTGAGCATTTATTAGGTACCAGACACTGTGCTGTATGTTTTATACACACTAGCTTATCCTCTAAATGGCTAATAATAGCTAACGTTTATTAAGCACTTACAAAGTACTAGATACAATTCCAAATGCTTTACACACATTATCATTCAATCCTCACATCAAATCTATAACTGAGAGGTGAAGCCAGCTGGACTTCCTAGGTTAAGTGGGGACTTGGATAACTTTTCTCTCTAGCTAGAGGATTGTAAATGCACCAATCAGCACTCTGTGCTAACTAAAGGATTGTAAATGCACCAATCAGCACTCTGTAAAAACACACCGATCAGCACTCCATGTCTAGCTAAAGGTTTGTAAATGCACCAATCAGCACTCTGTAAAAACACACCGATCAGCACTCCATGTCTGGCTAAAGGTTTGTAAATGCACCAATCAGCACTCTGTAAAAAAGTACCAATCAGTGCTCTGTGTCTAGCTAAAGGTTTGTAAATGCACCAATCAGCACTCTGTAAAATGGACAAATCAGCACTCTGTAAAATGGACCAATCAGAAGGACATGGGTGGGGACAAATAAGGGAATAAAAGCTCGTCATCCCAGCAAGCAGTGGCAACCCACTTGGATCCCCTTCCATGCTGTGGAAGCTTTGTTCTTTCACTCTCCAAAATAAATCTTGCTGCTGCTCACTCTTTGGGTCTGCACTACCTTTATGAGCTGTAACACTCACCACGAGGGTCTGTGGCTTCATTCCTGAAGTCAGCAAGACCAAGAACCCACCAGGAGGAAGAAACAACTCCAGGTGCACTACCTTTAAGAGCTGTAACACTCACTGCAAAGGTCTGCGGCTTCAGTCCTGAAGTCAGTGAGACCACGAACCCACTGGAAGGAAAAAACTCCAGACACATCTAAACATCTGAAGGAACAAACTCCAGACATACCATCTTTAATAACTGTAACACTCACCGCGAGGGTCTGCAGCTACATTCTTGAAGTCAGTGAGACCAAGAACCCACTGGAAGGAACCAATTCCAGACACATTTTGGCAACCCAGATGGGACTTTTGCCTACCACCAAGCAGTGAGTACCATTGGACCCCTTTCACTTGCTATTCTGTCCTATTTTTCCTTCAAATTTAGGGGCTAAATACCGGGCACCTGTCAGCCAGCTAAAAGCAACTAGTGCAGCTGCTGGACTAAAGACATAGGTGTCAGGCTTTCTGAGAAAGGGCTCTCTAACGACCCCCAACTCTTTGGAGTTGGGAGCATTGGTTTGCCTGGAACCAGCTTCCACTTTTCCTGTACTTCCAGGCTGAGCCAAGGGTTGACAGAGAGGAAAGCCATTCAGCTGCAGAGTCCTGACAAAGAGGTGGTTGACCCTGTGGCCATGAGCAGAACTCTTAAAGTCATGTCGCCCAAGTGAGACTCACCCATCTATCCTATCTATTCTGACCCTTGCCTCCTGGGTCCTAATGCCTATCAGACAAACTTCCTCTCACCTCTCTTCTCTGAGGCTAGTCCCGCTTCTAAAAACCACTCCCTGTCTCTGGTGCTTTTCTAGTTTCTCCTGTAAGAATGGTTTCTAGTATAAACTCCAGGACTCTATTCCCTTCCTTAGGCACCTGGGCTCACCAATCAGAAAGACATAATTTTTGCACAAAGCCCCATCCTAGAGGGGAATAACTGGAATTTTAGGATCTCTCCTCAGACTAGCAGGCCTAACAAAAGCTATTCCTGAAGCTAGGATATGGGGAGCCTCAGAAATTGTATCCTTCCTATTCATATAAGAGAGGACAAAAGTCATCACTCTTCCAACTCTGGAGATCCCTTTCCTACCTCAGGATATGGTCCTCCACTTCATTTTTCAGGCATAACATCTTTATAGGACAGGGATAAATTCCCAACCCTAACAGGAGAATGCTTAGGACTCTAACAGGTTTTCTAGAATGTGTCGGTAAGGACCACTAAATCCGATTTTTCTCAGCCCTCTTTGTGGTCTAGGAAGACAGGCAAGGGTGCAGGTTTTTGAGAATGCATTGGTAAGGGCCACTAAATCCAACATTCCTCAGTCCTCTTTGTGGTCTAGGAGGAAAACTAGTGTTTCTGCTGCTGTGTCAGTGAGCGCAACTATTCAGATCAGCAGGGTCCAGGGACCATTGTGGGTTCTTGGGCAAGAGGTGTTTCTGCTGCTGCGTCAGTGAGCACAACTATTCTGATCAGCAGGGTCCAGGGACCATTGTGGGTTCTTGGGCAGGGGGAGAAACAAACAAACCAAAACTGCAGGTGGTTTTGTCTTTCAGATGGGAAACACTCAGGCATCAACACGCTCACCCTTGAAATGCATCCTAAGTCATTGGGACCAATTTGACCCACAAATCCTGAAAAAGAGGTGGCTCATTTTTTTCTGCACTATGGCTTGGCCCCAATATTCTCTCTCTGATGGGGAAAACTGGCCACCTGAGGGAAGTATAAATTACAATACTATCCTGGAGCTTGACCTTTTCTGTAAGAGGGAAGGCAAATGGAGTGAAATACCTCATGTCTAAGCTTTCTTTTCATTGAAGGAGAATCCACAACTGTGCAAAGCTTGCAACTTACATCCCACAAGAGGACCTCTCAACTTACCCCCATATCCCAGCCTCCCTATAGCTCCCCTTCCTATTAATGATAAGCCTCCTCTAATTTCCCCTGCCCAGAAGGAAACAAGCAAAGAAATCTCCAAAGGACCACAAAAACCCCTGGGCTATCAGTTATGTCCCCTTCAAGCTGTAGGGGGAGGGGAATTTGGCCCAACCTGGGTACATGTCCTCTTCTCCCTCTCTGATTTAAAGCAGATCAAGGCAGACCTGCAGAAGTTTTCAGATGATCCTGCCAGGTACATAGATGTCCTACAGGGTCTAGGGCAAACCTTCGATCTCACTTGGAGAGACGTCATGCTATTGTTAGATCAAACCCTGGCCTTTAATGGAAAGAATGTGGCTTTAGCTGCAGCCCAAGAGTTTGGAGATACCTGGTATCTTAGTCAAATAAATGATAGAATGGCAGCCGAAGAAAGGGACAAATTCCCTACCAGTCAGCAAGCCATCCCCAGTATGGATCCCCACTGGGATCTAGACTCAGATCATGGAGACTGGAGTCGTAAACATCTGCTGACCTGTGTTCTAGAAGGACTAAGGAGAATTAGGAAAAAGCCCATGAATTATTCAATAATGTCCACCATAACTCAGGAAAAGGAAGAAAATCCTTCTGCCTTCCTCGAGTGGCTATGGGAGGCCTTAAGAAAATATACTGCCTTGTTACCTGACTCACTAGAGGGTCAATTGATCCTAAAAAATAAGTTTATTACCCAATCAGCCGCAGGTATCAGGAGAAAGCTCCAAAAGTGAGCCCTGGGCCTTGAACAAAATCTGGAGACATTATTAAACCTGGCAACCTTGGTGTTCTATAATAGGGACAAAAAGGAACAGGCCAAAAAGGAAAAGCAATATCAGAGAAAGGCCTCAGCCTTAGTTATGGCCCTCAGACAAACAAACCTTGGTGGTTCAGAGAGGACAGAAAATGGAGCAGGCCAGTCACCCAGTAGGGCTTGTTATCAGTGTGGTTTACAAGGACACTTTAAAAAAGATTGTCCAACAAGAAACAAGCCTCCCCCTCGTCCATGCCCACTGTTCCAAGGCAATCATTGGAAGGCACACTGCCCCAGAGGGCAAAGGTTTACTGGGCCAGAATCCCCCAACCAGATGATCCAACAACAGGACTGAGGGTGCCCAGGACAAGCACCAGCTCAATGTCATCACCCTCGCTGAGCACCGGGTACGTTTAACCATTGAGAGCCAGGAAATTGACTCTTCCTGGACACTGGCACAGCCTTCTCAGTGTTAATCTCCTATCCCAGACGACTGTCCTCAAGGTCCGTTACCATCCAAGGAATCCTGGGACAGCCTGTAACCAGGTATTTCTCCCAACTCCTCAGTTGTGATTGGGAGACTTTGCTCTTTTCACATGCCTTTCTTGTTATGCCTGAAAGTCCCACACCCTTATTAGGGAGTGATATATTAGCCTAAGCTGGAGCTATTATCTACATGAATATGGGGAACAAGTTACCCATCTTTTGTCCCCCAGTTGAGGAGGGAATCAACCCTGAAGTCTGGGCATTGGAAGGACAATTTGGAAGGGCAAAAAATGCCCACCCAGCCCAAATCAGGCTAAAAGACCCCACCACTTTTCCTTATCAAAGGCAATATCCCTTAAGGCCTGAAGCTCATAAAAGATTACAGGATATTGTTAAACATTTAAAAGCTCAAGACTTAGGAAATGCAGGAGTCCCTGCAACACCCCAATTCTAGGAGTACTAAAAACCAAAGTCAGTGGAGACTAATGCAAGATCTTAGACTCATCAATGAAGCAGTAATTCCTCTATATCCAGTTGTACCCAAACCCTATACCCTCTCTCTCAAATACCAGAGGAAGCAGAATGGTTCACTGTTCTGGACCTCAGGTATGCCTTCTTCTATATTCCCCTGCACTCTGACTCCCAGTTTCTCTTTGCCTTTGAGGATCCCACAGACCACACGTCCCAACTTACATGGACGGTCTTGCCCCAAGGGTTTAGGAATATCCCTCATCTGCTTTGTCAGGCACTGGCCCAAGACCTAGGCCACTTCTCAGGTCCAGGCACTCTGATCCTTCAATATGTGGATGATTTACTTTTGGCTACCAGTTTGGAAGCCTCATGCCAGCAGGCTCCTCTAGATCTCTTGAACTTTCTAGCTAATCAAGGGTAAAATGCATCTAGGTTGAAGGCCCAGCTTTGCCTACAGAAGTCAAATATCTAGGCCTAATCTTAGCCAGAGGGACCAGGGCCCTCAGCGAGGAACGAATACAGCCTATACTGGTTTATCCTCACCCTAAGACATTAAAACAGTTGCAGGTGTTCCTTGGAATCACTGACTTTTGCTGACTATGGATCCCCAGATACAGTGAGATGGCCAGACTACTCTATACTCTAATCAAGGAGACCCAGAGGGCAAATGCTCATCTAGTAGAATGGGAACCAAGGCAGAAACAGCCTTCAAAACCTTAAAGCTGGCCCTAATACAAGCTCCAGCTTTAAGCCTTCTCATAGGACAAAACTTCTCTTTATACATCACAGAGAGAGCAGGGGTAGCTCTTGGAGTCCTTACTCAGACTCATGAGACAACCCCACAACCAGTGGCACCCCTAAGTAAGGAAATTGATGTAGTAGCAAAAGGCTGACCTCACTGTTTACAGGTAGTTGCGGCGGTGCCCATCCTAGTGTCAGAGGCTATCAAAATAATACAAGGAAAGGATCTCACTGTCTGGACTACTCACAATGTAAATGGCATACTAGGTGCCAAAGAAAGTTCATGGCTATCAGACAACTGTCTACTTAGATACCAGGTGCTACTCCTTGAAGGACTGGTGCTTCAAATATGTATCTGTGTGGCCCTCAACCCTGCCACTTTTCTCCAAGAGGATGGGGAATCAATTGAACATGACTGCCAAAAAATTATAGTCCAGACTTATGCTGCCCAAGATGATCTCTTAGAAGTCCCCTGAGCTAATCCTGACCTTAACCTATATACTGATGGAAGTTCATTTGTGGAGAATGGGATAGAAAGGGCAGGTTATGCCATAGTTAGTGATGTAATCATACTTGAAAGTAAGCCTCATCCCCCAGGGACCAGCACCCAGTTAGCAGAACTAGTGGCACTTACCCGAGCCTTAGAACTGAGAAAAGGAAAAAGAATAAATGTGTATACAGATAGCAAGTATGCTTATCTAATCCTACATGCCTATGCTGCAATATGGAAAGAAAGGGAGTTCCCAACCTCTGGGGGAATCCCCAATAAATGCCACAAAAAAATTATGGAGTTATTGCATGCAGTGCAAAAGCCCAAGGAGGTGGCAGTCTTCCACTGCCAAAGTCATCAGAAAGATCAAGGAGAAAAGGCAGAAGGAAACCGTTGGGCAGATGCTGAGACCAAAATTGCTGCCAGGTGGAACCTCCCATTAGAAATACCTATGGAAGGACCCTTGGTATGGAACAACCCCCTCCAAGAGATTAAGCCCCAGTATTCCCCAACTGAAACAGAATGGGGACTTTCACGGTGGCATAATTTTCTCCCCTCAGGGTGGTTAATGACAGAGGAAGGAAAAGTACTTATACCCGAAGTCAGCCAGTGGAAAATACTTAAAACCCTCCACCAAACTTTTTATATGGGTATTGAAAACACTCATTAAATGGCCAAATCCCTATTTGCAGGGCCAAATCTCCCCCAGACCATCCAACAGGTAGTCAAAGCCTGTGAGGTGTGCCAAAGTAATAATCCCTTGGTCCATCATAAGGCCCCTTTGGGGGAACAAAGAATAGGTCACTATCCCGGAGAGGACTGGCAGTTAGACTTCACCCATATGCCTAAGTCAAAGGGATTTCAATACTTGTTGGTCTGTGTTGATACCTTTACAAATTGGATATAAGTTTTCCCCTGCAAGACAGAGAAGGCTCAGGAAGTGACTAAAGTCCTAATTCATGAAATAATTCCTAGATTTGGGATTCCCCAAAGGTTACAGAGTGACAATGGTCCAGCTTTTAAAGCCACGATAACTCAGGGAATTTTCAGGGCACTAGGGATACAATATCACCTTCACTGCACCTGGAGGCCACAATCCTCAGGGAAGGTTGAGAAGGCAAATGAAACACTCAAGAGGCACTTAAGGAAACTAACACAAGAAATTCATCTCCCATGGCCTACTACTCTTTTGCCCATGGCCTTGTTGAGAATCCAAAATTCTCCTCACAAAATGGGGCTCAGTTCATATGAAATGCTGTATGGATGACCTTTTCTCACAAATGACCTCCTACTTGACCAGGAAATGGCCAACTTGGTCAAAGATATAACTTCTTTGGCAAAATATCAACAAAACCTTAAAAACCTGCCTGAAGGATGGCACAGAGAAAAGGCAACAGAGTTGTTTCAACCAGGAGATCTAGTGTTGGTCAAATCTCTCCCCTCTACCTCCCCATCTATGGACTCTTTGTGGGAAGGACCATACTCAGTAATCCTCTCTACCCCCACTGCAGTTAAGGTGGCAGGAGTGGAATCTTGGATTCACCACACCGGAGTTCAATTTTGGACACCCTCTGAGGAACCTGCAGGACTGTCAGCTCAGGAGTCCCAAGATCAGCCAGACCAGCCTCGATACACCTGTGAACCATTGGAGGACTTGCATCTCCTATTTCAGAAGGAAACATCCCAGACTAAAAAGGCTCCTACCACTGATCCTGAAGAAAACCCCTTCCTCCTTAAAAAAAATAAGTGAAAACCTACATAATCTTTATCTTTAACACCTCTCCTTGCCCCTTTAATGGAATCCTTTTACTATTTCATCATATTATTAAGCAGCATACTAACCATACTCGTTGCGATAGGACTATATACTGTAGCTCCTGCCGGGATGAAAATCCTAATCACATCAACCTTCCTTCTATCTTCCTTCCTTCTGACAGCAATTTACTCCTACCTTTAACTCAGACTGGATAAAATGATCTTGTCTTCCAGAGCACCCTGTTTACCTTCCTATTTACTCTTTGCCTATTTATCCCTCCTGCTTCCTTGGATACCTCATACAATTGCCCCACCCCCCTTCCACTAGCTCCTAATTACCTCCACAAGACTCTGAACTTAACCCACTCTCTGTTAAAATAGTCCAATCCTTCCCTGGCAAATGACTGTTGGCTTTGTATCTCTCTATCAACCTCTGCTTACATTGCCACTCCCATTCCCACAAAAAAATTGGGTCTTTACCAACTTAACCCACCACCCTTGTTATAAAGGAAAAGACCCTTTCCAACTTCTAAATATGCAATCATTAGCCAACTTCCCCATCTCTGATAGGACCAAGAATATCCTAATAGGACGTGCAATCCAACTTTTACGTTCTTACATTTCCAACCTCATCTATTACACAAACAATGAAAAGCCCATACATGGCCCTGTAAGTACGAATACCATCTTAACTTTCCAAGCCCCTTTATGCATCTAATGCAACCTATTATCAGGCCTGCCCCTGGGGCACCTACTACTCCATCAGTATAATTACACCCTACAACTTCAAGCCCCAACAGATCATGGTAACTTCCAAGTCACCCAAACAGCTCCATTCAGCCGGCTTGTCTGCTTCTCAGGTCCTCCAAAAATCATCACCTCCTCCCTGCATAACAAACAGTCCAGGTTTTGTAAGGGCAAACATACTTCCTGCATGACCATTCACCCTCGGACCCCCTGCAGCAGCACCCCCACCACTAGTGAATGCCTTCTCATCCCCTCTTTCAATCACTCTCTCAAATTGTTCTTAGTAGATACAGAATGGTTTTCTCTCCACTGGGAAAATAGAACACAGGGAGCCACTCAGTTTGCTCCCAACAGCCCTTTGGAGCCACTCACTGGAGCTACCTTGGCAAGTACTCTAAGAGTATGGGAAAATGGAAACAACAAACTCACACACCTTTTTAACATACACAACCAGTTCTGTCTACCCAGCCAAGGTATATTCTTCTCATGTGAAAGGTCAACCTATGTCTGCCTCCCCATTAACTGGACAGGCATCTGCACCTTAGTCTTTCCAAGTCCCAACATTAACATTGCCCCAGGAAATCAGACCCTATGAGTACCCCTCAAAGTTCAAGTCTGTCAGCTCAGAGCCATACAACTAATACCCCTACTTACAGGATTAGGAATGGTTCTTGGTACAGAAACCAGAATAGCCAGTTTATCTACTTCATTATCCTACTACCACATACTCTCAAAGGATTTCTCAGACAGTTTGCAAGAAATAACGAAATCTATCCTTACTCTACAATCCCAAATAGACTCTTTGGCAGTAGTGACTCTCCAAAACCACCGAGGCCTAGACCTCCTCACTGCTGAGAAAGGAGGACTCTGCACCTTCTTAGGGGAAGAGTGTTGTTTTCACACTAACCAGTCATGGATAGTACGAGATGCCACCCAGCATTTACAAGAAAAGTCTTCTGAAATCAGACAACACCTTTCAAACTCTTTTGCCAGCCTCTGGAGTTGGGTGACATGGCTTCTCCCCTTTCTAGGTCCTGTGACAGCTATCTTGCTATTACTCGCCTTCAGGCCCTGTATTTTTAACCTTCTTGTCAAATTTGTTTCCTCTAGGATAGAGGCCATCAAGCTACAGATGGTCTTACAAATGGAACCCCAAATGAGCTCAACTAACAACTTCTACCGAGGACCCCTGGACTGACCTGCTGGCCCTTTCACTGGCCTAAAGAGTTCCCCTCTGGAGAACACTACAACTGCAAGGCCCCTTCTTTGCCCTATCCAGCAGGAAGTAGCTAGAATGGTCATCACCCAATTCCCAACAGCCATTGGGGTGTCCTGTTTAGAGGGGGGATTGAGAGGTGAAGCCAGCTGGACTTCCTGGGTTGAGTGGGGACTTGGAGAACTTTTCTGTCTAGCTAAAGGATTGTAAACGCACCAATCAGCACTCTGTAAAAATGCACCAATCAGCACTCTGTGTCTAGCTAATGGTTTGTAAATGCACCAATCAGCACTCCGTAAAAATGCACCAATCAGTCGTCTGTGTCTAGTTAAAGGTTTGTAAATGCACCAATCAGCACTCTGTAAAACAGACCAATCAACACTCTGTAAAATGGACCAATTGGCGCTCTGTAAAATGGACCAATCAGCAGGATGTGGGTGGGGACAAATAAGGGAATAAAAGCTGGCCATCCCAGCAAGCAGCGGCAACCTGCTTGGGTCCCCTTCCATGCTGCAGAAGCTTTGTTCTTTTGCTCTTCAAAATAAATCTTGCTGCTGCTCACTCTTTGGGTCCGCACTACCTTTATGAGCTGTAACATTCACTGCGAGGGTCTGCGGCTTCATTCCTGAAGTCAGCAAGAACAAGAACCCACTGGGAGGAACAAACAACTCTGGGCGCACCACTTTTAAGAGCTGTAACACTCACCATTCAGGTCTGCAGCTTCATTCTTGAAGTCAGCGAGACCAAGAACCCACCGGAAGGAACCAATTCTGGACACATAACCATTATTATTATCTTTATTTTGCCAGTGAAAACACTGAGGCAGAGAAAGGTTAAGCAACTTGCCCACGGTTACATATCTCTTAAGGAGTAGAACTGGAATATGAGCCCAAGGACTAGCTTGAGAACTCTTCCTTTTTAACTCTGTTTTTATCATTCCCATTTTCAGTGCTAAGAACCAAGATTTAAAAGAATTTAAGTATAGTTAGCCCTATGCATCCATGAGTTCCATATCTGCAGATTCAACCAACAGTGGAATGAAAAGGTTTAAGAAAAAAAATGTCTACAAACTCCCAAAAAGCAAAACTTGAGTTTGCCATGCACTCAGAGCTATGTAGAATCCACACAAATGAAGTAATGTGTTGGCCTTGTATTAAGTATTATAAGTAATTTAGAGATCATTTAAAGTATATGGGAGGAACTGCATAGGCTATATGCAAATACTATGCCATTTTATATCAGGGACTTGAGCCCCTTTGATTTTGGTATCTGGGGGAGTTCTGGAACCGATCTCCCACAGATACTGAGGGAAGACTGTAATTTGTCTAAGTCACACAGCTAATAAGTAATTGTATTTGTTTCTAGGGCTACCATAAGCAAGTACCACAAACTGAGTGGCTTAAATGACAGAAATTTATTTTCTCATAATTCTGAGGGCTGGAAGTCCAAATTCAGTGTTGGCAGGGTAGGTGTCTCCTGAGGGCTGTGAGGAAAGGATCTGCTCCAGGCCTCTTTCCAGGCCTGTAGATGGTCTTCTTCATGTTCATATGG
Organism: Gorilla gorilla gorilla; assembly: GCF_029281585.2. Taxonomy (NCBI): domain Eukaryota; kingdom Metazoa; phylum Chordata; class Mammalia; order Primates; family Hominidae; genus Gorilla; species Gorilla gorilla. Next base: position 57,919,258 of record NC_073232.2, on the reverse strand, counting down.
CATTCTGCTTGAATGCAAGTCTGTCTCCAAATTTCCCCTTTTTATAAAGACACCAGTCATACTGGATGAGGACCCATTCTAATAACCTCATCTTAAACTAATTATCTCTGTAAACACTCTGCTTCCAAATATGGTCCATTGTGAGATATCAGGGATTAGGACTTTAACATATGAATGAATTTAGGGGGACCCAATTCAACCCATAACAGTAATGGATGAAGGACACAAATCTAAGGATTCTGACAATATAATCAGATTAATAAAAACCCCATTCTTTCAGCAACTCAAATGTAAAGATCACCTACATAAAACCCCAACATCCACAGATGTGCAGTGACCAGTGGCAGAGATGAGCTCAGATCATTGTCATCCAGACTCCCTTAGATGGGGAGTGTGTTCTTTCTGGGACACTAACATATACATTTAGGACACTAGTTCTCCAAGTGAAGGAAAATGATAGATGGATGAAATGACCATTTCTCTTCTGTTAGCCACAGAACTTTCTTTTGACAGTAAATTCTGAGAACTTATCTAAGCCATACATCACTTAAATCACATCTCTTAAGTCACTTTATCAATAGTCACAATTCTGAACCTAAGGCAGGTCCCCCAAGAGATGCTGCCACCTGTATAGAAACGCTTAAATTATACTCCAGCCAAAGTCCTGTAAAGACTAAGCGGCTTTAAATTAACCCAAACTCTTTTTCTTAGCATTTCATGATTTCCTTTTGTGCTAATTGACTTATAATCCTAAATTTATTTTTTCTCAAATAAAAGAGCTTTGCCATTTTCAGCAGCTAGGAGATGTGATTCTGGGGGCCTAAAAAGCAGATGCTTCTTTTGTGAAATAATAGAAAGCTCAGGACTCCAATGTCTCCCTTAATATCATTTTACACTTATATTGTTCACTTACAACTATTGTTATAGGGGGAAAAATGAATGCTTTCAAATGCTGAGCCAGTATTTTTAAGTCTCGTATTAGCAAGCTTATTCTACGAGATTAGTCTTGGTATTTCACAAAACTTAAAGTAATTATTTAAATTAGGGTTTTAAGCAGGAGATATACTTTGCATGTATATTTTCAACACTGCTCTACTTGTTCATTAGCAAATGTAAAAATAAGACCATGTGTTTTTAATTATAGTATAAAAATAATAATAATAATAATAATAGATACTCTGAGACTACAAAGCCACATGAGCAAGCTTTTGCTATTATTTTCTGAGAACCTTGCCATACTTCTAGAATTTTTAGAGACCTTGTATACATCTTATCAAGTATACATTTTATCTAGTTCTTAAAGCAACTGTGCAATATACTTTTCATTCTCCCTATTTTACAGATGAAGAGAATGACACCCGAAAGACTAAGTAATATTCTAGGGAATAATATTCAGTGTGGAAATCAACACTTGAAGCCTGATTCCTCTTTCTGGGTTCTCAACCATTGGCTAGAGTGCCAGAGAGACAGATAGTCAGGAAAGGCTAGACTTTGAATTTAGAAGTGAAGGAAGAGTTCTACATAGACTCGAGTAGACAAAAGGACTAGGTCTGATCTCAAGGACTTGTGGCTAAAGTAGGAGAGGTCAGTTCTGGCAAGTGCTCAGAGTTAAGCATTAACAGAGTCAGGAAGATCACTATGAACAGACCTGCTGAGCTCCAAGACTCAGACAGAAGCTGTTTTTATTTTGCCTGATTAAAGCTGTCTGCAGGTAGTCCTTGATCTGTGGGTACTGATTGTGGTTTAATGAGGATAATGAGGCTTGAAGTGGTTCTTTCCTTTCAGCAAAGACAGGGATATGAGTATTAACCCATGGTATTTCTGGACTAAAACAGGGTGGAGCTAGAGAATTGATTGCAAATTGCTCCAGCACAAATCTCCCCTCGAAGGCTCCTTCTTTCCGAGAACCAATGGCTGGATGAAACTGTTTATTGGTCTTTCCAAACCCAGGAGTCTACATTAAGATTCCAGTCACTGAATGTCTTAAACGTTCTGGCCAATTCAACACTTTTCCTATTTCTTCATTTGTTTGTTTATAGATTTGCTAGAAAAATTTGTGTAAGTACACCTTTCAAAAGTCAGCAGGCAATTCTTGCTAAATATGACGCATGGTACTTCATAGGCAAAATGATATTTAGGTGATTGTGATATGTCTTATAAATTCATATTTATAATTTATAAATATATTATTTACAAATAATTTATAAATATATTTATGGTATTTATACATTAATGTGTATAAAAAGAGCATTTTCAAATCAAGGCATACTTCTTATATCTTGATTAGTCTCAAATTAGTTAAATACATAACATTTTCTTCCCAGTTCAAAAGATTTATGATGGTTCATTATCCTGAGAGCGCAATGGTCAGTAAGAAGGCTGTTTCTGTGACACCCGCCCCAGCATGGTGTCTACACCTATTTTATTCCTTTTTACAGTGTGCTATTTTCGGCATTCCTGTTAAGATCTATTGCCCTTTTTAATGATAATGAGGTGATGAAAAGGGAAAAGAAAACTATTAAGGATCACTCATCTGTTCTTCAGATTTCAAGTTGGTCATTCAACTGAAAGGTGATTCTGCAACAGACAGAGGCATGTTCTTGATGCAGGGTTCAGTTCCAGAGGCATCTGAAGCCTTACTGTCTAATACATATTGGTCTTGCACACTAGACAGCTTCAGACAGCTTCCATTGTCCTTTAGTAATTTAAGGGGCAATCCTGACTCAACAGGTCTAAAGGAAGCATTTCCCCCCAAATAACAAAATAGATAAGCTAGAGTTTCTCATTTGAAGAGGAATCAGTTGTTTGTTTTTGTTCAAAGGTAGAAGTAAAGAAAACACAACTCAAAGGAAAATACAAAGGGGTTATTCACCATTTGGAGTTAACAGAGTCACATGGATTTTTCTGGTCAAAGCTGCTTTACTTGCACAGAGCAGAGGCCCATGCAAGCCAGCTCAAATAGGTCAGATCTAACTGATGTGGCACATAAAGGTAGAATTACACATCACTGGATAAGATCAGAAACAGCTGGAAATGAGTATCATTGAAGCTGCATCTCCATCCCTCTTTGTCTCTGCCTCTCTCTGTGATTCTCTCTCCTCTTTTTACTCACTTTATTCTTTTTCTGTCTCTTTTTACATCTGGCTTTAGCTCATCAGGATTTCAGTGTTAGCCCTTAACCTACATGATCTTTTATCTCAGTCTTTCAGTCTCCCAATTCCAAATTCCCAAGAAGGAACGTTAATGGATCAATCGGAAACAGATGTTCATGCCTGATCAAGTAGCCCATGTAGGGATATTGAGCACATAACACAAACCTGACTACCTGGATGGGTCAATTTTGGAACCAAATTGCACTTCCTCACATGTCTGCTATATTGAGAAGTCACCTGCATCAAATTTAAGTCACTGCCTACTTACAAAACTAGGAAATTACTGCCTTATTTACCATCAACAACAGGGAATATCTCTGCCTTGGATTTCTACTCTGCCACATAGACCAGCAGCCTCTTTTGTACTACTATAGTGGAAAGAGCTACAAACCAAATATAGCAACCTGGGATATTTCATACCCAGACAACCTCCAGGTTGTATGGTCTTGATTAAAAATACTTAACCTCTCTCTGAGCCTATGGCTTGGAAAAAGTGGGGAGAGAGAGAGATACATTAAACTAGATAATCTTCAACATTCTTTCCCAATTAAATGTGTTGTAAACATTGTGTTTAGTTATTTTGATAGAATCAGCACTAAACTCGGGTTTATACATGTCAGAGAAATGACTACCACTTCTCTCTTTATGAGGTTGGCCTATTCCCTAATTAACTTCTCTCCCATCTCACTACATTTCATCCCACAGTGAACATCACTAATATTAGACTGTCTCTAGTGTCCTAAGAATGTCAAGAACATTCCTCTGTATCCTTGCTATTGCTGTTCTCTCAGCCAAGAATGCCCTTGACACCATTCCCTGCTATTGAAACACTGCTTATCCTTCAAGACCCAGTGAAAACATCACCCCCTTTCTACAGCCTTTCCTGATAAAAATAATTAATTGTCCCTTTTTTTCAGGCACAGGATAGTAATGCACCTCTTCAAGCATGGATTTCATTTGGACTTAAATTAAATTTATTTGATAATTTATTCTATATCACTTTCTAAGTCATAAATGCCTAAAGCACATGGATTATTTCTTGGGCATCTGTGTATCTCCCCAAGAGCACCTGGTAATTATTTAGAATAAAGTAAATACTGAATGAATGAATGAATGCATCTTCATTAAATAAAAAAAAGCTGAAATCAGAAACCTAGTACTCATGAAAGCATAAAACATTTTGTAGGTCAGGCCCACTAGCTCACGCCTGTAATCCCAGGACTTTGCGAGGCCAAGGAGGAAGGATTGCTTGAGGAGGAGGAGTTCAAGGCTGCAGCTAGCTATGATCACACCACTGTACTCCAGCCTGGGTGAAACACAGCGATAATCTGACTCAGAAATTTTTTTTTTTTTTACCTACAACACTTTGGAAATTTCTCCATGATGCAATGAGGTAACAGAATGCCAAGATTATTTTTATAAATACTTTGGTTACTCAAACTTATCAGTATTTAATCATGGCTACCAATCCAAGTAAGCAGGTCAACAGGAAATCAGTAAAATAATCTTTTTCTCCACTTTTATAATATGGTATTGTATTCAAATAGCTAAATGTTAGAAATTAATTTCCTTTGCTCATTGCCATGTGTCATCACGAACTGCAATGAAAATGTTAAGTGTTCTATACTCAAAGTCCTCTAAAATGCAAATATTTTATCTATTCTGCCTTTTATGCCGCTCTTTAACCATGAGTACCAAACCTTGCTGAATTTCTGTTTTATCCTCAACATCAGTTTAACTAGTTGCTCTAGTTTCATCTTGTAAAAATGTGGCAAGGTCAGCATGCTTGAATGTAACGCTGTCAACCCCCGCTGACTTGAACTCCATGACTGCATATAGTTAGTTCTATAAAGACAAGTTATATTCTTCTTTTGGGTATTGCTAAATTGCATGAATATATGTCTACAGATCTTGGGCTGCAGTGAAGAAACTCTTCTGAGACATGTTTAGAAAATACCAACACTTCAGTACATAGGTTTGTAATCAAACCCTTATTCTGTGGTGCCGTGGCCCTAGGGCTGCTTGACTTTAAAAATGAATGAGCAAAAAATGATGAGAGACTACAACTGGGAGACTCTACCACAGACATTAGAAACACAAATTCTGTTATGTAAAAGAAACAAATCATTGGGCACCAACATATTCTAAAGAAAAACTCCTTATTATTCACCTGCCTCTGCATTCATTGTACACTCACTAAAACTGCCTTCCAGTTATTAATTTTACAATAATAGGAAGGTTTATCTGAATGAGGGAATTGAATATTCCAGTTAATGGTAAAGAATATTACTTTTAAATTAATGCATCTACCTTAATTTATTCCTCAGTCTTCCATGAGTTAAAATGAATAAGTTGTTCTTAATCCAGGCAACAGAAAGTGCCTTGACAAAGATATAATTGCAGACCTGCAAATTAAGTATCACATGCTGTACCTTGGGAAAAAATGTATGAAAATGTTGCCAAGCACTGAGACCGCCCAACAATCTCTGTTGGTAAAGCAAACTCATCATTACCCTCTTTGTCACAACTGCATAGCTTATTCAATTTTCATAAACTGAACCTACCTATTTAACCAGCATACAGATCAATATATAGCATTTAGCAACTAATACACCCCCTTCCAGTCAATGACCCCCCGATAAGGGTTTATCTTACTATTACATAGTTTTGCCTGGTTTTGATGCTTACACCAACAAAATTATATAGTGCCTTATCTCTTATCTCTTGTGTTTGACTTGTTTCACTCAACATTATATTTGCAAGATTCATCCAGACTGTTGTCTGTAGTTGTTCATTCTTATTACTGTATAGTAGTATTTCATTTTATACTATATCACAATGTATTAACCAGTTGTCCTGTTGATATACTTTCAGATAATTTCTGATTTGGAACTAATACAAATAGTGCTATCAGCTTGTTTTAAGATATATTTTTAGAAGTAGAGTGGCTATGTATGCGTGTGATCAGCTTTAGTAGTATTGCCAAAAACTGGTCTTTCGAGGAGTTGTACTAGCTTCCCTTTTACAAGCAATGTGAGTTATAATTACTACCTATCTCCAGCAGTGCTTTATTATCCTCTTTTAATCTACAATAAATAGTATGTCCCTTTGTGTTTACCTAGTAAATTGATCTCCTACAAACATTTTTAAATAAAAATGTTATCAACTAAGTACACAATATGTTGCATCAAATATTGTATTAAATTGCCATTGCTATATGAGCTTTTATGATGTATTACAGCAAATGATACAGAGATTTGGGTAAAAATTTGTATTATAACCAATCACTGGCAAACAGCATGTTACAACAATAATTTCCTGGCAATTAGAGCCTTAACACAAAATGGAAAATTTAGGAACTTACTTCATTTCTTTAAAACAAAAGAGAGAAATAATTTTTACCACACTTTAAAATATGAAACTCACTTATACTAAAAGAAAGTTCAGGAACTTTAATTAGAAAATTTAAAAGTCCCTAATGAGAATTCCTTTCCAGCTTGACAGTGATTAAAAGAATATCATCATTCAGAACATAGCTGTCCATGAATGAAAAATTCTTGTCTCTGAGAAAGAATGTTGAAGCCAATTATGCAAATGTGCAGAAGGGAGAAAGACAAGATTTCAAACCTCTTAATATGACCAAAGAGCACATTTTCAAATGAAACTCAGCTTTTAGGTTTTTATTCTATAAATCTGTAAATCTTAAAAACAAAGACAAAACAAAAAATATGTACACACCAATTTTCTGATGTTAATCTAAGACAACTGTGACCCCTACTGTCCACATGTGTTTGCACATTTAAATTCTCAAGGCAAATTTCAGCATTGTTACTGAATATTCTTTGAGATTCTGATTTAAAAGGACACTAGACTAACAGCCAATGCAAGATCTAAAAATATGCCTCTAATTCTTAAGAAAGGGACAATTCAGCAAAATTTAAAGGAAGTGTATATATGTCAGCATGTAATACCTCTACTTTTCCTCCAATCTTTCTCCTTCAGACTAGCCATGAGCATTGCACCTGTCCCTCTCATGCCCTCATTTGTGTACAGCTAACATTTTAATATGAAAAGAATGTCTTGATATATTCAGTTTAAAGGGATATATTGAGAAAGGCTGTCTCCCACAGCAACCGCAACCCCTATTTTGATTGGTTGTTAAGGTTTCTTAGTTCAAACTCAGGAGTTAATACAAGTTTTTCCATGTACAGAAAGGTGCACTTACAGGTAGATTAAGTATATTAGTAAGTTCACCAGATGCCTGGGTGGGACTTTTATGTAACATTCAGTGAGAAAGGTTAACTGGACATCTCATCACACCAAAGCAATGTTTATTTCCATGTGCAGCTTGAGATGAAGGGTATAGAAAAATGGAATTGATATTTAGTGAGCATCTTCTATTTAATAGTCACCATGCTAAGGTTTTTATACTTATTTTCTTAAGTTAATATTTGGAGCTTTACGAGCTATTGATTATTATGTCAACTTCAGAAAATCTGAGTGATTGCCCAAGGTTACATGAGGATTAAGTGGAAGAGCCAGGATTCAAACCCAAGTCTACCCGGTTCCAAAGCATAGGCTCTCACATTAAACGATTCTGCCCTTCACATCCTATTATATTTAGGATTCAGAAAACAGCACAGAAAAACAGAGTGAAAAAAGCAATTTCTTCAAAGATCAATAGAACATGTTTTCCTAACTCTATGAATTAAAGTCAATAAATACTTATTTATTGCTACTATGTAGCTAAAATATTGCCTTATTCTAAAGAGAAATCAAAGGACCTTTTAACATCAAAAGTACATGTAAAGAACAAACGTAGGTAAGTCCCAAAGGACTTAGACAAAAATAGGTAAGTCCCAAAGAGGGAAAATACTTAATAAACACTTGAAAACATGTTCAGGCCTTATCATTAAAAGATATACATTAAAATAATAAGGGGATAACAGTTTTCATTTTTCATATTGGCTAAAATTAATATTTTACCCTAGTAAGTATTTGTGAGGATATACAATATGGAAATTGATTGTGCCTTATGTGGCTGTGGGACTCTACGGTAGTTTAACCTGCTGGGTGTCCTGTCTCATGCCTGTAATCCCACCACTTTGGGAGGCTGAGGCAGGAGGATCACTTGAGGCCAGGAGTTTGAGGCTACAGTGAGCTATGATCCTATTACTGCATCCAGCCTGGGTGACAGAGTGAGACAACTTTTAAAAAAATAATTAAATAAAAATAAATAAATAAATAAAATGGTTCAACCTGTTGTAAGTTGGGGGTCAGTTTAGTAAAGTCTAATAAAATTGAAGAGGAACATATCCCATGATCCAGCAGTTTTATTTCTGATAACATAGCCTTAGAGAAATATAGCACCTTGTACAGGATATATATATATATATTGAATATATATATATATTCTATAAATATATTCTATATATACTATATATATTCTATAAATATATTCTATATATACTATATATATTCTATATATATTCTATATTCTTTATATATTCTCTATATATATTCTCTATGTATATTCTCTATGTATATTCTACATATATATTCTATGTATATTCTATATATATTCTCTATATATATTCTATATCTATATTCTCTCTATATATATTCTATATATATATTCTCTCTATATATATTCTATCTATATTCTTTCTATATATATTCTATATATATTCTCTATATATATTCTCTATATGTATTCTGTCTATATATTGTACATATATATTCTCTCTATATGTTCTATATATATTCTCTATATATATTCTATATATATTCTCTATATATAGAATATATATCTAGAATATATATATATATTCTTTGCAGCATTATTTTATTCACACACACACACACACACGCACCCTTTTTTGTTTTGAAGCAAGGTATTGCTTTGTCACCCAGGCTGAAGTGCAGTGGCACAACCTCAATCTCCTAGTCTCAAGCAATCCTCCTGCCTCAGCCTCCTAAGTAGCTGGTACTACAGGTATGTACCACTAAACCTGGCTAGTTTTTTTTTTTTTTATTTTATTTTTAGTAGAGACAGGGTCTCACTATATTGCCCAGGTTGGTCTTGAACTCCTAGCCTCAAGCAATCCTTCCACCTTGGCCTCCCAAAGTGCTGGAATTACAGACATGAGCCACTGTGTCCAACCATTCTGATGCTATTATGTCTGAATTCCTGTCTCCATTTATTTTTCTCCAGGTTATGGATCACTTTTTCTGCACATATATTTTTATATTGTTGAATGCTAGGTTTTAAAAATTTCTTCAAAAGGTATCAATTTTTCTAGCAGGCAATTAATTAAAGATCACTTTGATAATTTTAAGCCTCATTTTTAATCGCTTTTTGAGGATCTCAAGAGAAGACTTTAGGATTACTTTAATTCTATTTTTTAAGTCATGACTATTCTGTAGTCTCTACTGAATGCCCCATGGGTTAAGATCTCTCTGCTTTGGCTGGTGAAAACTCAAATAACTCCCAGCCTTGTGTGAAACCTTTGTCAGCTTTCAGCTTTCAGCTCCTTAATAATTCTTCTTCCCACAAGAGCTTATTCTTGTCTGACTTCATAGGGTTTTACCCTATGCATGCTTGGATTTGTATTTATCTATAGTTTCAATGGGTCCCCTACACAGTTTTCTGGTACTTTTTCTCTGTGTAGCTTTTTCCTATTGGGCACTATGCCCCAAAACGTTCTGTTTAGGTTTTCCTTTTCTCCTCCATAGCCTGAAAATTACCTCTAGGCAGAAAGTCAAGCCTTTCTATGTAGGGATACAACTGTTTTCTTGTTCCCTCTCAGGGATCAGAGTCTCATGCTGCCTGCTTTCTAACGTATAAAAATGCTTGTTTGCTACAGGTTTTGCAGTTTTCTAATTTGTTTGTGATGTAAGATTCATTTTAAATCCTTTTACTCATTCATAGCTGAAAGCTAAAGTTGAATTTCATTTTTTTGTAATCTGTAATGGAAAATGTGGGATTGCAGTGGGGTATTAATGCTAGTGCATATCGATAGGTAAAATACAATGAACAGGTAGCATGTGATAAAGTGTAAAGAAGACAGAGAATTGCTAGAGCCAGTTCCTTACATGGGAAAAGGCAAGAGGATGTAGTTTGTGTAGAACGAGTGTGGTTTACCTTAGATAAAATCATGGACAGGACATTTTATGTGTGAGAGTATAGAAGAAGAAGTATTAGAAGTTTGAGAGAAGAGAAAAAATTGTGAAATAGTTGTCCAGAAAAGTAGAAGAGTGAATTAACTAGGAAAATAAAGTAGGGTTTCCAAACAGCAGTAAAGGCCAACCTGAGGTTAGTAGTCATGAATTTAAAATGAGAATGGAAATGTTGCATGTTTCCTACCAGTCATGTTTCGCAGTGCAGCTGCAGACCCAAGCAAGGGAGGCAAAGATTTTGATTTAACCAGGGCTAAAATTTTTCCTTGGCAATCTAGAATTATATACTTTTCTATTTCATTTACTTACCTTTTAATTTGTGTGTTCATTCCCTTGGTGCATATATTCATGGTGACTGTAATATAAAATACATTATCTCTGAGTTCAATCACGCCATATCTTAAATTACTTCATTTGTGGCTTTTCAACATTTAAGGATTGATAGCTATTCATTATGTACTGAAGCATACTCAAATCTCACCACTTGAATGCAATATACCAAAGAATTTTATTACATAATTCTCTATTTTTCTATTTTTTCAACCTGACCTGATTTGTCTCCAAGGGGGAAAATCTCGATAAAATATATATACTTTGCTTTCTGATACTACCTTGATAGTTTAAACAAATCACTTAAAGCACATGATATCCATTTTAAAGTCAGTGCAATTTTATTTTCAGGAAAATAAGACTCTTAATCCATAGTAGAATGTTATTATATTAAATATTTATAGAATATAGTTTTACTACTGCCTTGGCCACTTTTAACTGATTTATAGATAGCAGAAATTTACTATATAATCATTTTGAAAATATTAAGGGACACAGCTACACCAATCCACTATTGCATTACACATACTTTGAGTGTTATTCACTCATTTAAAAGTGATAATAACACAGCAATTTCAAAGTTTTTCTCTCTCACTTCAGGCATCAAGGCGCCTTATAGCTTATTTCTCAATTGAAGGATGCATCATTTGGGGGCAGGGGCTTCAAGTCACAAAAGTATGTTTATGCTCGCTGTATATCCTTAACTTTTAAACTTAGAATAGTATCTTTAAACTTTTAAACTTACAAAGTATTACCAATGCATGAACATAAATTATTATATAATAAATCAGGACATGGACCAAATAGAAGATAAATTATTTTATAAATTGAAATCTTAGCAATATCCACAGTTTGTTCATAAATCATTTTCTATTCTTGTAAAGTCAAAAATTATAGAAATATAATGAATTTCTAAACTCTTCAAGGCCAAGACCTATGGTCTCAATAACAAAGAAATGCTATCCTTCTTGGGAATATATGTTTTTTCTCCAATGAAAACCAATCCTCTAATTCTTTTCTTTCTAGTTTTTTTCTTATTTATTTTTATTTCTTCTATAAAAAAAATGGGATACATGTGCAGAACATGCTGGTTTGTTACACAGGTGCCCGTGGGCCATAGTGGTTTGCTGCACCTATTGACCCATCCTCTAAGTTCCCTCCTCTCACACTCCACCCCTCAACAGGCCCTGGTGTGTGTTGTTCCCCTCTCTGTGTCCCTGTGTTCTCAATGTTCAACTCCCACTTATGAGTGAGAACACGCAGTGTTTGGTTTTCTGTTCCTGTGTTAGTTTGCTGAGGATTATGGCTTCCAGGTTCATCCGTGTCCCTGCAAAGGACATAATTCAATTCCTTTTCACAGCGTAGTATTCCATGGTGTATATGTACAATATTTTCTTTATCCAGTCTATCATTGATGGGCATTTGGGTTTGTTGTCTTTGCTCTTGTAAATAGTGCTGCAATAAACATACATGTGCATGTGTCTTTATAGTAGAATGATTTATATTCCTTTGGTTTATATATCCAGTAATGGGATTGCTGGGTCAAGTGGTATTTCTGGCTCTAGATCCTTGAGGAATTGCCTTACTGTCTTCCACAATGGTTGAACTAATTTACATTCCCACCAACAGTGTAAAAGGGTTCCTATTTCTTCACAGCCTCACCAGCATCTATTGTTTCCTGACTTTTAAAAATAATTGCTATTTTGGCTGGCGCGAGATGGTATCTCATTGTTGTCTTCTTCATTTGCATTCCTCTGATATCAGTGATGTTGAGCTTTTTTTCTTGTTTGTTGGCTGCATAAATGTCTTCTTTTCAGAAGTGTCTGTTCATATCCTTTGCCCACTTTTTGATGGGGTTTTTTTTCTTTTGTGTGTGTGTGTATACATATATATAGATACTCTTTTATATATATTATATAAAATATATATTATATATATATAAAATATATATTATATATAATATATATAAAATATATATTATATATTATATATAAAATATATATATATAATATATATATTTTTTGGAGACAGGGTCTCACTTTGTTGCCCAGGTTGGAGTGCAGTGGCTTGATCTCAGCTCACTGCAACCTCTGCCTCCCAGGTTCAAGCAACTCTCCCACCTCAACCTCCCGAGTAGCTGGGATTACAAGCGCCCACCACCACAACCTGGCTAATTTTTGTATTTTTAGTAGAGAAGGAGTTTCATCATGTTGACCAGGCTGGTCTGGAACTCCTGACCTCAAGTGATCCACCTGCCTTGGCCTTCTAAAGTGCTGGGATTACAGGTGTGAGCCACTGCATCCAGCCTCTTGTAAATATTTTTTAAATTCCTTGTAAATTCTGGATATTAGACCTTTGTCAGATGGGTAGATTGCAAAAATTTTCTCCCATTCTGTAGGTTGCCCGTTCACTCTGATGACAGTTTCTTTTGCTCTGCAGAAGCTCTTTCGTTTAATTAGATCCCATTTGTCAATTTTGGCTTTTGTTGCAATTGCTTTTGGTGTTTTTGTCATGAAGTCTTTGCCCATGCCTATGTCCTGAATGGAATTGCCTATGTTTTCTTCTAGGAATTTTATGGTTTGGGGTTTTACATTTAAGTCTTTAATCCATCTTGAGTTAATTTTTGTATAAGGTGTAAGGAAGGGGTCAAGTTTCAGTTTTATGCATATGGCTAGCCAGTTTTCCCAGCACCATTTACTGAATAGGAGATCCTTTCCCCATTGCTTGTTTTTGTCAGGTTTGTTGAAAATCAGATGGTTGTAGATATGTGGTGTTATTTCTGAGGTCTCTATTCTGCTCCATAGGTCTATATGTCTGTTTTGGTACAAGTACCATGCTGTTTTGATTACTGTAGCCTTGTAGTATAGTGCGAAGTTAGGTAGTGTGATACCTTCAGTTTGTTCTTTTTGCTTAGGATTTTCTTGCCTACACAGAGTCTTCTTTGATTCCACATGAAGTTTAAAATAGTTTTTTCTAATTCTGTGTAGAATGTCAATGGTAGTTTGATGGGGATTGAATCTATAAATTACTTTAGGCAGTATGGCCATTTTCACCATATTGATTCTTCCTATCCATGAGGATGGATGGAATATTTTTCCGTTTGTTTGTGTCCTCTCTGATTTTCTTGAGCAGTGGTTTGTAGTTCTTCTTGAAGAGGTCCTTCACATCCCTTATTAGCTGTATACCTAGGTATTTTATTCTCTTTGTAGCAATTGTGAATGGGAGTTCATTCATGCTTTGGCTCTCTGCTTACCTATTGTTTGTGTAAAGGAATGCTTATGATTTTTGCACATTGATGTTGTATCCTGAGACTTTCCTGAAGTTGCTTATCAGTTCAAGAAGTTTTTGGGCTGGGATGATGGGGTTTTCTAAATAAAAAATCATGTCATCTGCAAACAGAGACAACCTGACTTCCTCTCTTCTTATTTGAGTAACCTTTATTTCTTTCTCTTGCCTGATTGCCCCGGCCAGAACTTCTAATACTATGTTGAATAGGAGTGGTGAGAGAGGGCATCCTTGTCTTGTAATGGTTTTCAAAGGGAATGCTTCCAGCTTTGGCCCATTCAGTATGATATTGGTGGTGGGTTTGTCATAAATAGCTCTTATTATTTTGAGATATGTTCCATCAATACCTAGTTTATTGAGAGTTTTTAAAGTGAAGGGATGTTTAATTTTATCAAAGGTTTTTTTTTGCATCCATTGATATAATCATCAGGTTTTTGTCTTTAGTTATGTTTATGTGATGGCTTATGTTTATTGATTTGCATATGTTGAACCGGCTTTGCATCCCAGGGATGAAGCCGACTTGATCGTGGCAGATAAGTTTTTTGATGTGCTGTTGGATTCAGTTTCCCAGTATTTTATTGAGGATTTTTGCATAGATGCTCATCAGGGATATTGACCTGAAGTTTTCCTTTTTTGTTGTGTCTCTTTCTGGTTTTGCTATCAGGATGATGCTGGCTTCATAAAATGAGTTAGGGAGGAGTCCCTCCTTTTCAATTGTTTGGAATAGTTTCAGAAGAAATGGTAGCAACACCTATTTCTGGTAGAATTCAGCTGTCAATCCATTTGGTCCTAGGCATTTTTTTTTTTTTTTTTTTGGTTGGTAGGCTATAAATTACTGCCTCAATTTCAGAGCTTGTTAGCTGTCTATTCAGGATCAATCCTTTAATTCTAAAGAACTATATAACTTAAGAGCTACAAAAGGCCACTTCATTCTTTATGTGGTGTTTAGACTTTTATTGTTTTGACTGCCTTCCTGCAACCATATTCAGTTTTGCAAAATGTTGCACTACAAAGTGGAAACAATTATTTAGAGAGGTTCTGACAAATACAATAAGACCAGTGGAATTATCATCTTCTTTGTACTGAACACATTAATTGCTTCAATCTAAATAATGCCTCGACTCTGACAACAACATCACAACGTGGACTTATTTGCGGAAGATGCTACCTATCTGGCAGTACCCTAGCAGGCTAGTTTGCTGACCTTGGTCCCATTGTGGATCTTGAAATTGCCCTATAATTGGCTCCAGCCCTTCTTAACTGTGATCTGAGAGCACACCTGCTTACCCAAGAACCTACCGGGATACATGTCTATCTGTGACCCTGGAGAGAGGCCTGAAGATCACTGTCTCAGCTGTGGACCCTGAAACAACCCTGTGACTTGCTTCCGATATTGGCATCAGCCCCTTTCAGCCATGGGCCAGGGCAGTACAACCTGTCCAGGGACCCACGCAGTGATCCATGGAGAGCCTTCCCAGAGACTCTGAGGTAGCCACAACCATCAGCTCACCTAGTCACAGGACCACGATCTATAAACCCTGAAGTGGGCCCTCATTCCAGTACCAGCCTAATGGGCCAATGTCCTGGAGACAGCCCCATGCACAGAAAAGTGCCTTAAATTAAGGCACTCAGATAATCAAGAGCCTTGAAGCAATCCCATTGACATGGAAACCTAACAGGAAAAGATTTTAACTTGCCAAAGCCAGTTTGTAAAGACTAAAAGAGGTGTTTACACCTTCAAATGCACAGACATCAATGTGAGGCCACATGGATAACAAAAAAAAAAAAAAAATCAGGCAAACAGCACACCAACAAAAGAAACTAATAAAGCTCTGATAATTGAACCCAAAGAAATGGAGATATATGAGCAGCTTGAAAAAGAATTCAAAATAATTACCTTAAGCTCCATGACGTGCAAGAAAATACAGATAGATAAATAAATAAAATTAGGGAAATAATGTATGAACAAAATGAGAAGCTTTAATAAAGAAATAGAAACCATAAAAAGAACAGAAGTTGCCGCCATTTATGCATTATCTCTGCACTCTTATCCATAGACGTTTGATTCCATAAACTAGTACAACCCATTGTGTTTTTCACTATTAAACTTCCAATTATTAAAGACAGTTATTTCAGTCAGTAAAGACCTTCATATTTTAATATTATTCATAAACATTTTTGTTTTCATTCACAAATATAACAAAAGCATCTTTCATTCAGTTATTCAAGAGGTATTATCTAGTGTTTTCTGTGTTTTAGGAACTGTTAACCATATAGATTAATTCACCTCTTGCTCTCATAAGGCTTAGTCTGTTTTTATTCAAATAGATAATTTAAATTGCTGAAGGGAGCTGATGCAACAGCTCTTCTGACAAGTCATCCCTGTCCTCTGAGAACAAAGTGCCCTCCTCTGTGCTTCCACAACCCAATATATATGCAGAATCCAGTATATAAGCTCTTTGTTCACAGCACTCAGCACAACATTGAACTCATGCATGATGTGTCTTCTCCACTACTGGATGCTGAATTTTGTATTTTTTTATGTCAGCATCTAAATCACCAAGTATTGTGTCTGGTTTCAGTACTTTCTGAATACACATTAGCTGAGTTATTGAATTGGACAAACCAAAGTACAGAGACATGGAGCATGATACCCACTCAAAAAAAAATAAAGACTCTCCAGCTTTCTTCCCAATTAACACTTTTTTCAAAATAAATTTTATTGTCTATATTTAAGCTATCCAACATGGATGAACCTGGATGACACTGGGCTAAGTGAAATAAACAAGACATAGAAAGAAAAATATTATATGATCTTACCTATAAGTGGAATCTATAATAATTTTTTAATCAAATATACAGAGCTAGAAAATAAAACAATGGTTACCATGGGCAAGGAGGTGGTGAAGATGTAGGTAAGGGGATATAAAGTAGTAGATATTTGGGTATTTGGTGGTTATTTTTCAGAAAAGTCTCTTTTCAAATCATAAAAAGTATTAAATTCACTCATTTACTCACTTCTTTGTAGCTCTTTCCACATAGTTTCATATATGCTAAATTCTACATCAGAAAAGAAAAGTATTGGTATTCTGAAAACATTAACTCCTGTCTCTTTATTTCAGGAAGTCAGATTAAGTTTGAAAATCCTCATTTCTTCCTGCTAGTTACTAGTAACCTTTTATGTTATCCACTAAGATGATTGGTATTAACCTAAAAGAAATTCAATTTTTACTGCAGTTGTATTTCTCAGAACATGACTATATCAGTTATTTTTATGTTGTTTCCATTTTCTGTATTATTATAATTTAATAACTGTTTGGGGGATGCATATTTGGATGATAATTTGAGATCATTTCTAGGTCTGCAACATAACTAGATGAAATAAGAAGAAATTTTTGTTATTAGATTTAGAAAAAGCTGGGAACTAAGATGGGGCTATCAATCAGAGCGCCTCAATTACTGTCCACATGGCACCATCATATGGCTTGGGCTTCTCACAGCATGGTGGTGGAGTTTTGCAAAGGGAGCACTCCAAAAGCAAACATTCCAGAGGACAAGCTCCAGTGTGCAAGTTTTATCAAGTCTTTCAATGCATGAAACTTGCTAATGTCCCACTGGGGAAAGTTAACCACCTGACAAAACCCAGAATGGGTAGAGGAGAGTTGTGCACCCAGCCAAGAGGCAGTGGGAGAGGTCTACATCAGCTGGGAAGAGTACTTGGCCACTGACACGGTTTAAAATTCGAGTACATGATACTAACAAAAATTAAACCAACTTTCAGTTGATTTTGTCATTATTTTTAAGTTCTCTACAGACAATGCCAGCCTTCCAGGGCAGACTATCTCCTTTTGGGGACAGAGACTCCATATGGCATAAATACGGGAAGTGTAGTTTCTTTAGGGCCACCAAAATAACAATCTGCCAAAAAGTTTGAAAGTTATTTTAAGACAAAAGTCAATAAGTTTGAGCAATTGATTAAATATAGAGAATAAAGGACAGCAATGAGTCAAAAGTTACAGTGAAGAGTGTCTAGCCTGAATGTCTTAGGGTATTGGTTGTCTCTCAAAATAAATAAGTAAACAATGATAATCCTGAGGCCAGGAAACATTTTAGTAACATAAGATGTATTTAGTGAGAAATGTTGATAAAATTTCTCTGTAGAAATTCCCAAAATGTAATGAAAAATGTGTTTGTAATTTATGTTGGGGGGAAATATGTATTGGAAATATTGAAGTGTGGAGAGAATAAAATGAGGAAAAGTGAAGAAAGATGAGGCACTGCAGCTGGGTGCTCACATTTCAAAACTAATAGGATGGAATAAGTCAGGAAATAGGCTTAGTGAGAGGGCAGTAGAATCGAAAGAAACCAAAGAAGGAGAACATGTCAATAAGTAGTAGATAGTTAATTAGGCAAAATGCTAGGGAAAAAAATAGTAATAGTAATATCCAAAAATAGGCCAATTAACTTAGCTCTTGGAATGTCCCTTCTAACAAAACATTTCAGTTGAATAGTGCGGAAAAGTCAAATTTTAAAAGGTTGAGGAGGAGCAATGACCATCTAACTAACTGCACCTGGCATTTGAGTGACCACTATGATGAGTTTAACATACAATATCTTATTTAATACAACAACCCGGTGAGGCAGGTCAGAATCACATTTCATTGTGTCAAAAAAATTATCTGAAGCTTGGAAACACATAAAAGAGAGAAATGGATTATTTTTCAGTGCGGTGCAGATTTGACTTTTTATTGTCTGAACAATTTTTGAGTTTGAGAGACAGGTTAACTTTAAGATTTTGGCCCAGTAGAGATGCAAATAATTACTCTCTGGTGGAACAGATAATGTCTTTTGTAAATTAACTAGCTTGTGTCTAAAGTAGTTTCCTTGTAAAATTCTTAAATTGTTGATTATACCTTTAAAATATTTTTTTTGACTGGTCTTAATTACAGTTTGACTGGTCCTTCTTTGCAGTTCCTTCATTGCATTCTAGAGGAAGTTGCTCTCAAGGACTGGGGTGGGGTGGGTACCCCCCAGGCTCATAGGTGTATCTACATTCCTAACCCTGGTGTCTTTATGGTGGGGTGTGGGAAGAAGAGAACCCTAGCTAAGAAACTTTTCTCCATTCTGACTCAGTATTTCTCTCTCCCTAGCCTTTCCCCGCCTCCCTTCTCCAGACACTGAGGGTTCATAAAATTGCAGATCCTGACCATTTTAGATTTTACATGTAAGTGAGATTATGAAGTATTTGTATTTCTGTGTCTGACTTATTTCACTTAACATAATGTCCCCCAGTTTCATCCATATTGTCTCAAATAACAGGATTTCCTTCTTTTAAGGCTGAATGGTATTCCTTTATGTGTGTGTGTGCACTGCACTTTGTTTATTCATTCATCCATCATTGAATCATTGAATGTTTAGGGTGTTTCCATATTTTGGCTATTGTGAATAATGCCGGAATAAACACAAAAGTGCAGATATTTCTTCGACATACTTATTTTATTTCCTTTCGATATTTCCAGAAGGGAGCTTGCTGGATCATAAGGTAGTTCTTTTAATTTTTTGAAAAACCTCCATGCTGCTGTCCATAATGACTGTACCCTCTTACATTCACACCAACAGTGTACAAGGGTTCTCTTTTCTCCACATCCTCACCAAGAGTTATCTTTTGTTTTTTTTGATAATAGCCATCCTAGCACATATGAGGTTATATATCATGGTGGTTTTGACTTACATTTCCCTGATGATTAGCAATGCTGAGCACATTTTCATACACCTGTTGGAAACTCATAGTAGCAGACAATAGAATGATGGTTGCCAGGTACTAGGGGAAGAAGAAACAGGGCGAAACTGGCCAAAGGGTAGAAAATTTCAGTTAGGCAAGATGAATAATTTCTGGAGATCTAATGTATAGTAATGTGATTAGTTTACAGTACTATAGTATATACTTGAAATTTGCTAAGAGGGTAGATTGTAAGTGTTCTCACCACATACACACTGTTAAAACAAGTTTAGCCTAAAGCTGTCTCCTTACATATTTTAAGTCTGGCTTAAAGGTTTCTCTGTACATCGTGAACTGTAACAAGTGGAGGTGTAACCAGACCATGGCCTGTGCTTCTGCCAATCACCAAGTTTTGGCCAATCAAATGTAGCTAACAGTTGGAACCCTGTTCAAATAAGGTAAATGCTGAGCTGTAACCAATCCAGCTGTTTCTGTACCTCGCTTCCATTTTCTGTACATCACTTTCCTTTTTCTGTCCATAAATCTTCTTCCTACATGTGGCTGCGCTGAAGTCTCCAAAACTACTGGCTGGGAAGAGTGCCGAATGTGCAAATTGTTCATTGCTCAATTAAACTCTTTTAAATTTAATTTGGCTGAAGTTTTTCTTTTAGCAACACAAAAAATGGTAACTGTGAGGTGATGCACATTCTGATTAGCTTGTGGCAATTATTTTACAATGTATACATATATCAAAATATCAAGTTGTACACCTTAAATAATTACAATTTTTATTTGTGAATTATACCTCAATAATGCTGGGAAAAAAAAAATGCAGGAGCCTTTTGCCAGGGCTCCTAAGCAGTGAGATAATTCTCCCCTGTCTATCATGTGTCCAGTAAAGCCTCATCCAGTGCTGTCTTTTGGGGGAAAATAAAATACTGGTGAACCATTGCCTCTCTTTTTTGCCTCTTGCTGTGCTGTCATAATACAAAAAGAAAGACTTAATTGTTAGTTTCAGCTTGGCTTATTCTAATTGACCACCTCCATACCTGACAGCTGATCATATTCAAATCAAAATATTAGCAATTCAATTTAAACAGAAATTTGACAATTTGGACACTGGGAAACAGGTAGGATATAAAAAAGATGCCTTAAAAATTCTAACTTACATTCAATGTGTGATTACATTTTGCCAGGCATGTAGCTCTTTTAAAGGATAAAGTATTTATTTGATAATTGCAGCAAGCCCAAATAGGTGGAGGTGTTATATTGTGCTACTAACCTTACAAAAAAAAAGAAGTTAAAAATGGATGATAATAATCTGAACAGAAGGAAAATAAAATCTGGGAAGAAATAGAAGCACTAGGGATACATCAATTTGATGTCGCCTTTCTTAAGTTACCAACATGTTGTCAACTAAACATGGGACACTTATACTTGTACATGGGTTTGGTAATGAGAGTAAGAAAGTGGTCAATAAAAAGAGAGAGACTTTTTCTTAGGATAAGTCTAGCATGTGTGCATGCATTCTGGTACCTGGAAAAAAAAAGAGAATAGGGAGAGAACAACTGAAGATGCCAGAAAAAAAGAGAAAACTCTTTTTCCAGAAGAATTTTGGAGAAAGAAGGAGGGGATCGGGTTGAAATCACAAGTGAAAAGGTCAGCACTATAAAAAGAAGAAGGTTGCCTTTTTCTCAAAGTCTGGAGGAAAGAAATAGGGAAAAGTAAAAGTGCAGGAATAATGAGAGGCAGTAGAGATGGATTTCAGCAGGTAGCAAGGGGTGGAGGGATGGAATTCTCATTCGATGACCTCAATCTGCTCAGGAAAATCAGAGACAAGGTCATGCACTGAGGATGAAAAGATTTGAGGTTGATTGGAAGGGACAGGACTGGAGCAGCCACTCAGGTAATGCATTAGAGAGTGAACGTGAAATAAATAAGAGAATCAGTAAGCCAAGGAGAGAAAAGCAGTGTTGTTACTTGGTCTGACACTGTAGTCTGAGACTGAAATGCATAAAGAGGAATTGTTGGGACCCAGGATTGGGGGATTCTCAAGGTAGTCACAGAGAAGGGAAAGCAAGCCTGAGATTTGAGAATATTGAGAAAGAGGCGCCCCTGAAATGTCTTGCCGGAGCATTTAAACAGGGTGGAAGCAGCAGCCTGGCTGTCGCTGCTACATGTTCCCATAGCACCCTGTAATTCCACCATCACAAGGGGATTTAATTGTGTATTTGGTAAGCTTCCCTCAACTCAGCTGTAAGCAACCCCAGTGCAGGGTTGTGACTCCCTTATTCATTCCCCAATGTGCAGCAAACACAGCACCTGCCCCATATGTAGAAAAGAGCCAATAAATAGTCATTTACATGGACTTTGACCAACTGTGTTGTAACCTTCTGGCATTTATACTATTCTAGATCCTGTTGCATTTTCTCTCCTGCGTTTTCTCCCTGCTGGAGGCTCTGATCTTCATGACTTGTATATGTCCTGATGCTGACCTTCCTACCTGGCTTTGTCTAGTATACTTGTCCCCACCTTTCAGGCAGATTATCTATTCCAGAATCATTCTTCTCCCTTGGGTACTAGTTTCCAGCTATCCCTTTCCCAGCTCATTGCTTAAATTCACTCTATGTGCTCACTCTTTTTATGCCTAGCACCTGACTCTGGTGCAGTAATATCAATAGAGCAAGACAGGAAAACCTCATGCTGAAACACAGACAGCATCAGGAGACAGAACTAATCAGGTCAGAGTTAGAACCAGGGGAGAGAAGTTCTAACACCTGGCATCAGTAAAGAGAATGTAAATGCAGGTGAGAAATATGTGAAAGGCTGAGAACCAGAAAGTCAAGAAGGGAACAAAATAAGTAGTGTTGAGGGTGCCAAAACAGTGATAAGTTATAAGGATTAAGCTTGAATTTGTGGGTTAAAGGAGATAAGGCTGGTGACTCATATAGCACAAATACCTCAACTCTGACACCTATGGCCTTTTAGGGACAAAGAAAGAAACTGACACTTGAAAAGAAATCATATGTATTTGATTATATTTGTGCCCATAAGCATGGTACATTGTAATTATTACCAGGTGATCTATGGGTTCAGAGCAGTTATATCATTTGGGATCAGGGATATCAGTCCATGAATTCACCAGACATTTGTTGTACACCCACCGTGTGCAACTTAGGAATACTCAGAGCAATAACAAAGGCACGGTCACTGTTTTCAACAGGTTTACAATCTTGGGAAGAAGAGAGACATGAGAATATACTTTGAGCAGTGGTATCTTCAAATGGTGAGATAGAAGACGGGAGAAACTCTCCTCCCCTGGAGGCGTCAAGTGGGGCTTCTAGAGCAGGTGACAATGGAGTGAATCCTAAAAGATGATAGGGGTTCACTGGGAAGGAAAACTCTTAAGTCATAGGAAAAAGTACATCTCAGAATATGCCACTGTGAAACAGCACATTTCATCTGGCAAACTGTGGGTATCTCAGCATGGTTGGCACATTGAGCAGTATCAGAGAATGATAAGAAATAAAACTAAAGAAAGTAAGCAGATGCCAGATAACTAGGGCCCTTGCCATTGGACATTGCAATCGTACGCTGTAGATGAGAAGAAAAGTCTCCATGAAAAAATAAGGAAAAGCACCAGGAAATTTGCAGACATGGGAATAGAGAATTCATGGGAAAACATGACGCTTTTTCAGATGTTAATGGAGTAAAATGCAGAAATGTAGGCTTCCTGTGGTATTCCATGAAACTTAAGTAGGGTAAATTTGTGGAATTTAAAGAAATACTCTATATAAAGAAGATCTTTTGTTTCACTGAGGTTCTCCAGCAAATGAATTGACAGCATCGTGAGGTAGTGAGTTTCCTGTTTTAGGTGGTATTGAAGTAGAGGCTGCAGTCAGCCTATAAAAGGCATACTAGAAAGAGGTGATGAGAAGTAGAAAAGACAACCAGTACTACCTCAGGTTGTAAGATTTTCTATCTCTCCTGTACTTCAGAATACCAGGATGTTATATGCTCCACAGATGTTGAGCATTTGATTGTCTGTAGCAAAATCAAAAATTAATCTGGCATAATCCTTTAACAATTTCCAGGACTCAGTGGTTTTGTGAAAATACATCTATAAACCAACTTTTATAATTTAAAGAACTTCTCAGACTTTGGAGGATGAGATTTAAAGCTAAAAGTGCAAAAAGGTAAAGTTCCTAAATTACAGATAAAATCATTTAACCTGTTTAAAATCCATTTCCTGATGTTAAGGATATTTTAGCCTTCATTCCAAAAAGACAGTCAATTATATTCAAGGATTTTAAAACAGACTTTACTCCACTCAAGCGGCATTTATAACAAGACTTGTTCTTTAACAAGAATCTTGTTCCTAGATTTCTCTAAGTCTAATTTATCTTACTTGAATTATTTTCCATGGAGATTGAGGTCAGAAGGTATGTCAGTCTTATCATTTTTTATCCCAAATGTGACATGCTCTCATAATTGCATTTAGCTTACCAATATGTGTAATGACATACAATTGTTCCTGCTAAATATTAATTATGTAAAGGAGTTCAAATAGATGAAAATTTATGAATAGGGCTATTATTCTTTTTTAAAGCTAATTTTTTTTGGTCAATGAAAGAGTATTTGACAATTTTTTTTTGTATTTTAATGAAATCAACTCATGAGAAATCAGAGAATTGGTTTATGAATATTGTTAACATTTCTTAAATCTACCTGTTTTAGTTTCATTCAAATCGTACACCACAAAGTAAATACTGACTTAATCAGCAAGCATTTCCAGACAAATACTGCAGTTTCCAATTAAGCAAGGCAAAACCACAATGCAACCATGGAGAGTTTGTTTTGCTTCATTGCATTTTGCAAAGTTTCCCTTGTTGAACCTTTACTCAGGAAATAGAAGGTCAGTCTCTTTGGGAAGTCTGAATCTTATGTGGTCATCTCCTCATTCTCTCATCACCCTGTTACCAGCCATTAGCAGCTTTTTCTACACCTTATGAATTGTCTAGGAACTACTTCCCAAGCCTGGATGTTCATCAGAATCTCCAGAAAATTATGTTTAAAAATATAGATTACAAGTTCCAAGATCTACAAGCATTAGATGTAAGGCTCTGAAATCTGTATTTTTTTTAAATAGAAGTTCCCCATGGGGAAGTGATAGAGCGAATCCTTGACTAGTGTTGTGTGCAGATTCAATCTGAGTCCCTTGATAACCAGCTTTTCTCTGGAGAGCCAGATTCTTTACAAATGGTCTCTACAGTTGTTCTGAAAGTTCCATATGAGAAAATGTCTACTATATAGTCACTTCCAGTATTGTATTTAAGTTTCTCCAGTACTTTTCTACCACTTCCATGGGCCCAACTTTCAGATGTTTTCCCCGTCACTAGTTTTCAAGCCCTGGGGTAACCTCAAGTGCTTTGAGAAGAGCCATAATGCAAAACAAATCTTGTCCTTCATACTTCACCATCTACAAATGCCTTCACTTACTTTCCAGCAAAGCATCCCGAGCTTGTGCACAAATTCCCCTTCTTCCCACATGTAATATTTACAGGCTCTATGCTTTCAAAATCAACTTTACATAGGTATAATTCACATACAACAATTGTATCCATTTTAAGTGAATGTTTTATGAGTTTTGACAAATTTTTATACCTGTGTAACCACTTCTATTATCAGAATACAGAACATTTCCCAAATACTCTCTTGTGCCCCATTCCAGTTAATTCTCCCCAAGCTCCAGCTCCAGAAAACTTCTGACTTGCTTTCTGTCACTGTAGAGGTCCATGTAAATAGAACCATGCAATATGTATGCTTTTGCGCATAGCTTCCCTTGCTCAGCATAATTGTATTAGTCAGGATTCTCTAGAGAAAGAGAATCAACAGGAGATACTTATACATATATATATATATATATAAATATATATATATATATATAAATATATATATGGGTATATGTATATATATGGGTATATATATGGGTATATGTATATATATATGGGTATATATATGGGTATATATGGATACATATGGGTATATATAGATATATATACGAGTGTATATATGTATAGATATATATATATGGAGAGATTAATTGAAGTGGCTCTTGCAATAATGGAAGCCAGAAGGCCAAAAATCTGCAAGATAGGCCAGCAAGCTGGAGATCAAGGGAAGAGTCAGTATTGCATTTCAAGTCTGAAGGCCATCTGCTGGCAGAATTCCTTCTTGCTTGGCAGTCAGGAAGCGAGTCAGAAGTTTTCTAGGGCTGGAGTTTGGGGAGAAATTAACTGGAATGGGGCACAAGAGAATATTTGGAAAATGACTACTGGGGAAATGTTCTATGTTCTGATAGTAAAAGGGGTTACACAGGTATAAAAATTTGTCAAAACTCATAAAGGCTTTCAAGTGATTAGATGATGCCCACCAACACCATGGCAGGCACTCTGCTTTATTCAAAGTTCACCAATTTAAATGTTAGTTGCATCCAAAAAACTCTTCATAAAAACATCCAGAATAGGCTGGGTGTGTTGGCTCATGCCTGTAATCACAGCACTTTGGGTGCTGGGATTGGTGGATCACTTGAGGTCAGGAGTTCGAGACCAGCCTGACCAACATGGTGAAACCCTGTCTCTACTAAAAATACAAAAATTAGATGAGTGTGGTGGTATGCACCTGTAGTCCCAGCTACTTAGGAGGCTGAGGCAGGAGAATCACTTGAACCTGGGAGGCAGAAGTTGCAGTGAGCCGAGATGGCGCCACTGTACTCCAGCCTGGGCACTGGAGTGATACCCTGTCTCAAAAAAAAAGAAACATTCAAAATAGTATTTGACTTCCATGACCCAGCAAGTTTGGCACATAATACATAAAATTAACATCAAAATAATGTTCCTGTGATTCATCCACATTGTCATATACCCCAATCTGTTTCCCCTTTTTATTATTGAGTAATATTCCATTCTGTGATATAGCACCATTTGTTTATTCTCCTATTGATGGAAACCTGGATACTTTTAATTTGGGGCTATTACGAATAAAGGTGCTATGAGCATATATATACAAGTATTTGTGAGGACATATGTTTTCATTTCTCTTGGGTAAATATTTATGAGTGGGATTGCTGGGTCATATGGGAAGTATAAAGTAGTTTACTATTTTAAATTCCAAAAAGTAATGTAGGAAAGTTCTACTTGCTTCATATTTTTACCTAAGTCCTGGCACTTTCCATTGTTTTTATTGCAGCCATTCTAGTGGTGTATAACAGCATCTCACTGTGGTTCAAATTTGTGTTTTCCTGATGACAAATGATGTTAAGCATCTTTTTATGTATTGACTGGCCAATTTATATATTGACTATATGTATTATGGTTCCATATCATTGCCCTTTTGTGAGATGTCTGTTCAAATGTTTTGCCCATTTTTAAAATAAGGTAAGTTACTTCATATTATGGAATTTCAATATAAATCTTTTGACAAGTACATGTTTTGCAAGGTTTTCTCCCAGTCTGTGGCTTGACTTTTTTCTTATTAGTCTCATTAGAAGAGCGGAAGTTTTTAATTTAGTGTCCCATTTATCTTTTTCTTTCAGAGGTTGTATCTTTGTTCAATTAAAAAAAAATGCCTACCACAAAATCAGAAAGATTTTCTATGTTTCCTTTCAGAAGATTTTTAATTAGTATTTGCTTTTAGATTTTTATCTATGACTTATTTCAGTTTATTATTTATGTACTGCATGAGGCAAGTGTTGATATTCATTTTTTTTTCACTTGGATAGCCAATTGTTTTAATACCATATTTTCTTTTTTTTTTCCAACATGTTCGGGGGTACATGTGCAGGTTTGTTACATGGGTAAATTGCATGTCACAGGGGTTTGGCATACAGATTATTTATCCACCCAGGTAACAAGCATAGTACCTGGTAGGTGGATTTTTGATCCTTGTCTTCCTGCCATTCTCCACCTGGTGTCTATTTTTTCCTTCTTTGTGACCATGTGTACTCAGTGTTTAGCTTCCACTTGTAAGTGACAACATACAGTATTTGGTTTTTAATTTTTGGTTTTCTATTTTCCATTTCTGTGTTAATTCGCTTGAGATATGGCCTTCATTTCCATCCATGTTGCCACAAAGGGCATGATTTTGCTCTTTGTTTTAGCAGTGTAATATTCTATATGTACCACGTTTTCTTTTCTTTTTTTTCTTTTTCTTTTTTTTTCTGAGATGGAGTCTTCCTCTGTTGCCCAGGCTGGAGTGCAGTGGCGCAATCTCGGCTCACCGCAACCTCTGCCTCCTGGGCTCAAGCGATTCTCCCGCCTCAGCCTCTTGTTCCCGAGTAGCTGGGCTTTTTTTTTTTTTTTTTTTTTGTATTTTTGTATTTTTGTAGAGATGGGGTTTCACCATGTTGGCCAGGCTGGTCTTGAACTCCAGACCTCAGGTGATCTGCCCGCCTCGGCCTCCCAAAGTGCTGAGATTACAGGTGTAAGCCACTGCGCCCGGCCACCATGTTTTCTTTATCCAGTTCACTGTTGATGGGCATTTAGGTTGATTCCATGTCTCTGCTGTTATTCATACCATTTTTCATAAGGCTATTCTATCCCCATTTAATTGCCTTGTCACTTTGGATGAAAATCAATTGACAAATATGTACAGATCTATTACTGGCCTCTCTATTCTGTTTCACTTACCTATATGTCTATCCACATGCCCATACAAGACTATCTCAGTTACTGTAACTTTATAATAAGTCTTGAAATCTGGTAATGTAGGTCCTCCAATTCTGTTCAGCTCTAACAAAATTGTGTTTGTTATAGTTGTAATTTTAACTCTAGCTGCCAATGCATTTTATATTACATTAAGCTCATATGTATTAACCCTTACTTTGTTGTTTTCATAGGATTAAATCAATGGATATAAAGAAGCATAGGAAGAGACACAGCACCTTCTTTTGGGTCTGCCGAATTATCCATTTATATTTACTTTTTTTGGCATAGCTAAGTCCTTCAGTAGCTTAACTGCTTATGGCTTATGTATTATGGTTCCGTATCATTGCCCTACATATTAAACTACTATCATATAAGACTTTCACTTCTGCTCATTCACAATGAATCTCTGCATTGTAATTGTATTGCCTGTCCCTGTAATCTCTCAAAACTCAATCTCCTGGTGCTTTAAACATTTGAGTTCCTTTAAACTCAGACTACGTGCTGTCAGTGCCTATTTCCTAATCTTAAAAACAGCATCTGAGGTCTAACCTCGCCAGAGCTTAGATGCCAAATAATCACCTTTATGACAGTAGAAATGCCACTGCACATTTTGATGGCACTCTCACTGTGTCAGGACAAATCCAATTTCTCATCTGCTCCCACTGGAAGCCTCCTTCTTCCTTATTGATTCATAACTTATATTTGCTATTATGAAGCCTCCCTTCTATATATCATTATATGTATTTTCTCAAGGTAAATCAGTATGGATGGTTTGCATCCATCCCCAATTATTTTTTTTAATAAAACAAAGGCCAAAAAAGCAAAAGGATGGTTGAATCTGGGTGCTCTGTTTTGAAGGGTATGTATACTCAATTATTTCCAAGGAATGAGATAAACCAAAAAAATTGTATATTAAGAGCAGAGGGAGAAGAGAAGAAGGAATATCTTTACTCTGGAACTAACAAGAATGAAATGACAGTCAAAGGAGCAGAAATCCAGATAAACGAGAAGAGTCTCACTTGCATATTTTGACTCCCAGAAGCCTCTTCCACAGCCTTTTCTCAAATGCCAAAGTGCTATTGTTATTTGTCAGTACTCTAATGCAACTGAACCTAGATCTGAAACCTTATGACCCAGCCTCAGTAACCTCCAGTGTAACTGCACAGGTCACCACTTTGATTTTATTCTGCAAATCTACCAGACCTTACATTAATGTCCATGTCCTTAAAAATATAGAGGGTGTGACTCATAGCAGAAAAGTTAAAGAAGAAATATAGAGAGAAGAAATATATATAGTCTATATTTCTCTCTATATATATCTATAGATAAATCTCAATCTTGATTGAAATTTGCATATAAATGTTTAATTCTAACTAAAATTTAAAAGAAAAATTTCCTAAACCAGAGTGAAGAACTTGTTGTCCTTAACTATGAAAACTAAAACCCACTTCAATTTTTTAGACTAAACTGTTTTTATTTTAAAAATTTTCCACCAATTGTTTCTCTTTTTTATTTTACTCCACATGCTTAGAAGAACAAACTTGTTGAAATAACCTTTCAAAAATAAAAGGATCAATCAGCAGAGGAGTGTTTTAGTAATTGTATTACATAGGAAATTAAATAAGATTTCAAGTTCCATTCAGAATCTTCCAGACAAGCATAGTTCTATTCCAGACTCCTGCTATAGACAAAAATGAATAAATAAATAAATAAATAAACAAAATGTATAGGGCCTTCTACCTTGTACCAGTTGATTATTTTTAAAAGTTATTGTCTTAGTTCCAGGGGTAGTTACTAAGAATATACTTCAGATTGCCTATATGTACAGCTATGCTCTATCCTAAATAACGTAAAAATAAAGTACCTACATCCAACACTCACTCTGCCAGCCTGTCTTAGTTGATATGAAAAATTTTCTTCGTTATCTTCTCTATAAATGGTCTTACATGATAAATAACACCCACTTTGAATGCAAAACAGCAGTCATTCCAAATTTAGCTTTGAAAGCTAAAGATATTGTGGCATGACTCATTTCTGATCATAACAGCCCATAAAGTTGATGAATAAATGCATTTTTAGGGCAAAGGAAGGACATAAAGCCACCTAAATATATATTAGAAATTCTGTACCTAGAAATGAAAGCTGGGTGATTTTTTTCATTAGCCATTCATTGTTATTAAGGGACAAAATCAATAACAAATGTATTCAGCCAACTGAAATGCAATTTGACATAATTTCATGTGGGATTTCCCGTTCATAGTTTTTCATCCCTCCCCCTCAAAACTTTTAATAAAAAAACATGATATGCTCAAACTCAAGACAAATATAAAGCCTGAAATCATTTCAGCCTTTGAAGAACATTGAATGAATTCACTGTTTTACAGCTGGAAATTTTCCTGACTAAAAATGCTATTTTCTTCAAACCATAGGCAGTTTATAGGGCAGCAGATTATTGACATGCCTGGAAGCTGTCAGTGTGTGGGGTTATGTTGGTAAATAACTTCAGAGGGCTCACCTGAGTGTTATGACCATTTATAGTCTGTTTTATGTCTATTAAAAGACACTAACACAGGAGCAATCAGTAATCCTCTTGATATACTTGTATTATTATCAGGAGTCTCCAAAGATACTGAAAGAGCTAGATGAAAACTAAAGTTGCTCAATTATCAGTCAGTGGGTAATAATTTCACTTCAGGTGTGCTTTCTGTGAGTGGGTCAGGGTTTATTTACAAAGTATAGCATATTTTCCGTCAGCATTCCTATATTAAAAAGCCTTGTATATCCATGTTCCATTTCCAAACCAAGCTATAAACTATGCTCAAGTCAGTTCATACTAAAAAAAAAAAAAAAAACAGTCATTTTAACATAGATGACTTAAAAAAAAAACACATTGTTCACTTGTGAGTTTGAATGAAAAGACAGAACAAATTTTATAATGAGAAGCATCAGTATTCTCCTCAGTTTCAATGCCAACAATTCCACTCCTCAGAGGTCAATACTTTTGACTGTTTCTGTCTTCACCTATGGTAGTCACCTCCAAAACAGTAAATAAATGCTTATTTTTCATTTTTCTTTTTGTTTACTTTCACCAACCTCAATTTACTCTCTATTACTTTTTAAAAACTAAGATTTTTAAATTATACCTTTTTTCTTCCTTTCAATTTTTAAGAGAGATAAAAATATTTAGCTTTTCTATTGGTTGCCTTAGTAAAGTTGAATAATATACCTAAAATTCTATATATTTTGCTATCAACTTTAAATAACAGCTCAGAGGATCATTATGTAAAATATTATTCAATTATTATTTTTCTTTCCACCTGTCTTCCCAATTTTGATCTTCCAACTTCTGACTTTTCTCTATTTTTACACTGTAAACATTAATAGCATATACATTTTATTTTGTAAATATAATTACATAATTTATGTTTTGACTATAGATTAATTGCAAAACTTTGAAAAATAATAAACGAGGTTACATTTACATGTCCATATAATAATTGGTTCCTAGCAGAAAGATCAAGTCGATTATTCATGGAAGCTATAGAATAATAACTGGTTTTGTTTCCTCTTAGCTGAATAGCAAAGTTTATTGGGCTGTGTCTAATGGAAGGGGTTTGTTGCCTAAGAGTCTAACTTTAGGATGCAGAAGTAGTAGGCTAGCTGATAGACTGCCCTCTACAATTCCAGGTGTTAAAATGAGAAGCGTTTCAATCTGCAATGTCAGCATTCATGCTAGTGTTCTCCTTTAATTACTTAGAACAGTGGTTTTCAATGTGCGGTCACCAGACCACTAGCAGCAGCATCACCTGAAACTTCTTAGAGTTGTAAATTCTTGTTGTCCACCCAGAACGACTAAATCAGAAACCCAGCAATCTGTGTTTTAACAAGATTGCAGGCAATTCTGATGCAGGCTAAGCCTTGAGAACCACTACTTGAAAGGAGATCTCTGGGGTTTTGCAAGGGCTCAATATGGCATGTGACATGCAGAAACAGGATAAAAGGAAGAAGGCCTGATTGAAACAGGTGGTCTAGACTTTAATTACCAATGCTCCCATTTTGAGCCCTACCCTTCACTCTTGCCTTTAAAACCATATTGCTCAAAACTCGAGTCTTTTGTCGGGCTCCTTACAATGATGTTCTGGTAAATGCTTAACAAACAGCTATTGGAGGATTGGGGGTAGGGGCAGTGAGATTTGTCCACCGGCATGGCCAGTTTCAAGCTACCACCATGACATCTCTGTACTTGCAGTTGGGAAAAGATGAGCATAACTGCAGACCCCTGTGGCAGCTGGCTCCACCATACCATGGGCTCCCAAGGAAAACTCATTCTCATGCAACACGATTGGGCCTGTTTTCAGCCCTGTTTCTTCCACTGACATGCCTTCATAAGCTTTCTCTCTTCCAGAAATTCTGTTGCCGTCTCTTTCAACTGTTGACCGTTTATCATTCAGTTTTATCACCTTTTATGTTTCTTTACTAGCATTCCACTGCAGTTTTAAATGCATGTGTTCAGTCTACCATCTTAAAACAGAACCCCAAAGACATATTAGTAGCCAAAGTATAAACTAAAAATAACATAAACCAATATACAGCTTATGTTTGGTATTAAAATTTCATGGGGGATAATTAGAAAAATATTTCCAATTTTTTTTTTTGTCCCTGTAGAGTCAGCAGGAAAAGCGGAATCGCCCCACAGTGGTTAAGAAGTTCATAAGAATATAATTTGTAATTTGGGCCTAAATTGAGAAAAGATATGCCAGTTAGGAAAGCCTAGGTTAGACTACAATGACAAATGACCTCAATATCTCAGTGGTTTACAACCAAAATTCATTTCTGACTCACGCAACATGCTCACATGGATAGGCTGTGGCTCTGTTACATGTCATCTTCACTCTGGGACACAAACTTTGGCTATGGCAGAGGGAAAATAACTTGAGGTCACACGCTGGCTCTTAAACCTTTTGTTCAGATGTGACACATGTCACCTCTATTCACGTTTCATTGGTCAGAGTAAGTCACACAGGCAAATCTAATGCCATAATCCTTACCCAGAAGGGAAAGCAAATAAGTGTGAATATTCCTCAGTCTAAAACACTTGGAGTAATAAGAATAATACCTTCCAGTAGATCTTACTTCATGAAATTTACTGCATTTGCTACATATATTACTTCATTTTGTCCTTACAAAAAGTTTGTGATATAAGAAAGGCAGTAGTGATCATATCCATTTACATTTACATAACTCAAAACAAAAGAGCTCAGTATTCGAAGAATTTACTTTCACTTGGAATTGTCTAAAAATGGTCCAAGTTCCTTGGCTGATACTGAGTTCCCCATCATTGAGAGGAGCCAAACAGAAGCCATACAACAATTTAGTGCCAATGCTGAAGAGGAGATGTAAGGATCCTATAGGTGACTAACAAGATGACCTTTAAGATCTCCTTTATCCAGGAGATTCTATGGTTCTACAAGTCATCCAAGTTCACAAAGCTATTAAGTGGCTGGCCTGTGGCAAATTAACATGTATACAGAAAATGGGAAACAAAGCCCAGTGTAATTCATTGATGTTGAATTCAGATTTTTTTGTTCTGATAAATAAATGTTTGAAAAAGTTCTGTCACATATCAGTTCTTAATCAGCATGCATCAAATGTCTGTTGTTGGTTTGGTGACAAAAATGCTATGAATTATTGCTATGTATTATCAAACCTTCCAAACACTCTGGGTCTGCTGCACTGATGTGGTTCTGAATAAAATACAGGGATATGGGCACTAGCCTGTCTATCAGTCCCCCAGACACAAACATTCTCTTGAGTAGAATGATAAATAAACAAATGTTCCACTAGAGAGCACAAAACAAGTAGAATTATATGTCATTTCTTAGGAAAGATTGTCCTTGAACAGATGAGTTGCACAGAGGTCTTGCATTTTAAAGATATTTTTAAGACTTTATAAAGAAATAATCTACTTGCTGATGACTGTCTTTCCTCCCTTTATTCTCCCATGAGGTTTTGGCTTTATTAACACTGATTCTAAAGTGCTGTGATTATAATATGGTTATTTGATATAGTGATCTGAATATAGCACTTGTCAAATGAAAATGTAGCACTGATATAAAAATAGAAAAAAACTAATTTTACTATTTTAAGCACTTTACTAAAAATAAAAGACCCATCATTTTCACCTGATCACTTATTATCAGAGCTCAATCAACATAAAAAAATGCAAAGAATGATATGTATCTGCTTACTGTAAATGCATTCATTCATCATTGTCTGTTTCATGGTTTGGGACCTGTGATTTTTAATATTGAGTGTCAATTTGATTGGATTGAAGGATGCAAAGTATTGTTCCTGGGTGTGTCTGTGAGGGTGTTGCCAAAGGAGATTAACATTTGAGTCAGTGGACTGGGAGAGAAAGACCCACCCTCAATCTGGGTGGCCACAGTCTGATCAGCTGCCAGCGCAGCGAGGATAAAAGCAGGGAGAGGAACATGGAAGGACTAGACTGGCTGAGTCTTTTGACCTGCATCTTTCTCCCATGCTGGATGCTTCCTGCCTTCAAACACAGGACTCCAAGTTTTTCAGCTTTTGGACTCTTGGACCTTCAACAACAGACTGAAGGCTGTACTGTTGGCTTCTCTGCTTTAGAAGTTTTGGGACTCAGACTGGCTTCCTTGCTCCTCAGCTTGCAGATGGCCTATTGGGGGACTTCATCTTGTAATCCTGTAAGTCAATACACCTTAATAAACTCCTCTTTATATATACATCTATCCTATTGGTTCTGTCCCTCTAGAGAACCCAACTGATACAGGACTAAATATCAGATAAAAATTTTTGTGAAAAATTAAAACAACATTCTCATCTTCCAAGAACAAATATTCAGCATTCAGAAACTCAAGATTCAACATCTCCTCAGGATGTTGGCTCAGTTGATCCAGAGGCCACTGGTGACAACTAGCACCACAGTGTTAGCAAATGAAATTCTTTTCAAGCTGGTCCTTAGCCAATGACCCAGTAAATTATCTTCTTCAAACTCAATTTTAAGTGAGGCCAACCATTTAAAACTGATTTAGGTTTTGGCTGCCAGGAAGTCAGAAGTCATGAATGGTACCAAACTGAACAGGCTGTCCAGAATGCATTGTCTCTGCCAATATTCCCCTCAGTTATTCCTCCAAGTTATTTTCCAAAGACATGAACTTTGACCTGATTCTGGACATAGTTTGGATATGGCCAATACCAACACCTTCCTAGGAAAAACTCATGTCCCACTGTACAAGTATAACCAATTAGGAAACATAAATATGTATCTTTCTGCCTTACTCTGCTCCCAGGAAACAGTTCTGAATCCCACAGTGGTGCTTTTCCTAATGTAGTAGCTGCTGAGGTGCATAGAGCCAGGAGAGGAGCCTCGATGCTCAGACACAGAAGTCTGAAAAAATTACTCTGTGGTTGAAATCAATCTCGTTTCTGCAGAATCCACTGGTGACTTTTCTGGTGAGGTTTAAAATTCCATTTTACTGTATTTGACACATCCAAGCTCAAATGAAGAGGACAAGGAGAAGAATCATACCTCATAAGGAATAGGTCATATATTTTTAAAAGCTTAGATGACTCAGAAATGCTTCTTTCAAATCAGTTTTTTAAAAAGAGGGGAAAAAATAAAGCTGATTTTACTGGGAAAAATATTCCATATTTAATGCTTTAAAAAATAATGAACTCTTTTATTATGAAAGTTTATGTTTATAGGTTTCAGACTGTTTTCCAGGTTGACCATTTACACAGCCAGTTCTTGTTTCCACAAGATTATATCATGTAAATATTCCTTTCTAAACCAAATAGACCACTTTTATATTCTAGTGTGTTAAGAAATACGAAGCAAGGATTTTTTTACTAATATTACCTGACTTAGGTGATTTTCTTTGATGTCTACTTACATAATTAAATTAGAAATTCTCAGTCTTGATTTTCTGCTCTCCCTACAGATCAGCAGCAGCTCATTTTTTAAATATTTAGAGACATGTATTTCTGCAATTACTAGAATAAATCAATGAACACAAGCCTAGAGAGAAGCAAGATTGCATGAATATGTCTTTCTGCATTTAAATCCCAGGTCTGACACTGCCTTGTTGAGTGCCCATTGTGAAAACACTTAATCTCTCTGTGCCTCAGTTTCTTACTGTCAAAATGTTGGTTACAATAATACCTGCCTCTTAAGGGTGTTTTGAGGTTTAAATGAGATAATATGTATAATGTGCTTAGAGCAGAGCTTGATGCCATGTAAGTGTTTGTTGTATAATCAAAACAAACACAATAGAAAGCTATGATCAAGATATGTATGAGAATTTTGTATATTCATTCAACTTCTATTCAAAATGTATTAAGTAATTACCATTTTTACCTCTTTTAAGATCTGCAAAATTTTCTTTCTTCACAAATTTTTAACTGTGTAACCTTGGACAGGTTATATAAAATCTATATACCTCAGATTCTTCATCTGTAAAATGGAAATAATAAACAGTATACACATTATAGAATTATATGTAATAAAATTATACTAGTAAAATGTCTAATAAAGTATTTATCATATGGTGAAAGCTCAGCATATGTTAATTAATATTAATACTCTAAATCAATACCTGGATATATAATAAATATGGTGTTTCATATTAGCGATGAGCAGATGGATCACCCAATAAGTGGTATGGAGGCAACCATCATTTAAGAATGTAATGTGAGTAGACTTTTACATTACTTCTTACACCAAAATAAGAGTAAATGTCAAAATTAAGTCATTAAACTACCTGTCGGAAATGTCGGTACATTTTTTTTAATCACACCAAAGCACAAAGAACATGGAAACAATCATTTTAGGGATCAGACCCTTTTGTGTAAAATATCATATATTTGCAATCTAGAGAACCATATAGTTTCTGTTGCATATAGTCAATTCTACTATTCTAGCAGCAAAGCAACTAAAGATAGTAAGTAAACTAATAGGTATGACTGTATTCTAGTGAAACTTTACAAAAATGTGCTGAAGGCCATTTTGGCTGTAGAGCTATAGTTTTTCATTCCATATCTATTTTATTCCAGTAACCTAATCAAAACCTACACAAGATCCAGTAAAAATCATATTGGCTTACCAAGTTTGTCATATTAGCTTGGGTCTAAACTCTGCAGAATGTCATGAAAAAGAAATCATGTGTTCTCTACCTTCAAGAACTTCATAATATAGTCAAATAAGTCCAAAATGATATAAAAAGTTATAAAGAAGTGCATAGATGTGTGTTTGAGATTATATATGGTTTGTAGTCAACTCAGATTATGTCCAAACTTGAAGAGAATTACATGAAGTTCAACTGAAAGATTTCCCAATGGGATAGTCATTCTATCTGTGACTCATTTTCCATGGGCACCCACCAGTTTTTCTTCAAAAATATGAAAGAACCTGAAGATTTAATGTTCTTTTATAAATTAAATCAATTATATATGTAAATTATGATACATTTTATTCCATATATATTTTAAGAATTTTGTTTTTAAGAGCTCCAAACACGAAACTATGCTCTCTGGATGTTCCTTATGAAATATCTGAGACAGAAGCATCTTAATCCCATTTGTTCATGTTTTTCTTATGCCATAATCAGATAATGTCTTTCATTTCTTTTGCCTTAACTAATTGGATGGTAAATTGATTTTCTGAAATGTAAGCCTGAGTTATCCCTCAATTAACTTGTTAAATTAAATATCAGCTGTGCCATCAAGGAATTCTTTCCTAGTGAACCATTAGGTTTTACAAGCGTTATTCAGTCTGTTCATTCTGGCATGACAAATACAGTACTTTGCGCATCAAACTTTTATAAGCTGTTTATTAACCTGTAGTTGTATATTCAGCTTGAGAATATAAGTTTTGTCCAAGGGGAAGAAGGAACCTCTGTGATGTGCATTTGAGGAATGGCAAATCCACACTGTCTTGATACTTCCAGTTGCCATCTCAAGTTCTTTATAACCATCTCATTTAGACCTGCTATGAAGGTGTGGCTTGATGCAATTTCTAATTCCCACAGAAGTCTCTATTTTTTCCCACTGCAGAAGACATAAGGTTATTGACTCCAAATGTGATTCACTATAATCTTGCCACACTGGGCTTCTTGGACCCCAAAAGTCATTCCTGGATCTTTGCATTTGCTATTTTTTCTGTCCGGAAAACTTTACCTATGATTTTCTTTTTAGTGAGTCTTGTTAGTGAGTAGTCTGCAGTTCTTAATCTTTAGTTCCTTGAAGTAATTTTTCCATATTACCTAAAGTTGAAACACATGCCCTCTATTGATTATTATCAGATCACCCTATTTATTTTTATTACCATTATGTGGAATTATCCTTTGTTGGTCTATGTATGTGTCTATTTTATGACTCTCTTAACCAAAATGTAAGATCCATCCGTGATAGCAAGTGTTCTTGTTGTAGTATTCTTTGTTGCATCTCCAGCTCTAGCTCCTATGTCTGGCACATTGTAGGTCCTCAATAGTCAGATAATAAAGAGAAAGAAAAAAGGAAAAAAGAAAAAGAGAGAGAAATGAAGGAAAAAAGGTGAAAGAAAAACAACCAATAGACAGATAGTAGGTAGGGTCAGTTCAGCTTCTTCTGGAATTGCCAAAGCCACATGAACTCTAAAGATCCCATTCTTACCTCATTCCCTCTTGTAGGATAAAAACATGCTTTAGGTTTTAGATGCAAGGCTGTTTCTCTTAGGGAAGTCTCCTGTACTGTGCCAATATCTTAGAGCGAATACTTTGCTTTTGAGTTCATGTGCGTGTGAGCTGGGGAGACTCCTATTCTATTTAACAATTTATTGATTGCCTAATGGTTCTAGGATTTTCTCAGCCCTCTTATTTACTGCTTTTCCTTACTTAGGCCCTCTGACCTTTTCTCAACCCATATGGCACTACAGAAAACAAAATATTATTTAAATAACCTCTTTCCATTTTTTGTTTTGAATTTTGAGCAAGAAGATCGATTACCTATATGATTTTTTTTTTGTATTTTCAGTTAGCAGATTTTGTCATTATGGCACCACAGAATTTGTCTGTTAACTTTCTTTTTCATATTTATACTAAACTGTCTGGGCACAGTGGCTCATGCCTGTAATCCTAGCACCTTGGGAGGCCAAGGCGGGCAGATCACTTGAGCTCAGAAGTTCCAGACCAGCCTGGCCAACATGGCGAAACCCCATCTCCACTAAAAATATAAAAATTAACTAGGCTTGGTGGTGCATGTCTGTAGTCCCAGCAACTCAGGAGGCTGAGGCAGAAGAATGGCTTGAACCTTGGAGGCGGAGGTTGCAGTGAGCCGAGATTGGGCCACCACACAATCTTTGAGATAGAGGCAGACCCTACTTCAAAAAACAAAAACAAACAAAAAAAACTCCGACAAATTATTTGTGCACATGATAAGGGCAAGGATGGTAAGTGCCATCAGAAAGAATAGCAACACTCTGATGTCAATGACTGTGTTGGACTGCTGCCCCCTGGCATTAATATGCCTATTATACCTGTTAGCTGGCTGACGTCACTTTCTACTTTGTAGGCAAATCAACATTCCAGGTCCTAGACCTGACAGTTTGTCCTATCCCCATGCATACATTGATGCAGATATCTCTGAAAACATTTTCCCCAGTCCCAATTAAGTTGAAGGTGGTCTAGCTAAGTCAGCTGGTCATGGGGTTTGGATGTGGAGCTAGAGCTGGTATGGTGACATGTCCAAGTAAAGTTGATTTAAAAATCTTAAGAACTAGAGGATATATCAAAACCAAAGTTTTCAGAGAACACAAAAGGCTCAATATTGGGAACTTCAGTTCAATCACCAAATTCCAGAAGTCTTCTTGATGCCCTGCTGATTCTTTGAATTGCTGATCCTTCTTTGGGAAATCTATAGGGGTTTCCTACTTAAACCGGGTCTACCTGAAATGTGGTGATAATAGTATTACCTTGACTTGGACAATAAGCCACGTGCATATTCCAGTGATCCCAGACTTCTCTAGTCTTCAGAATAACCTGATTCTTCTAATCAACCTGGTGTGAAATTCACTGGCTGATGCATGTTTATGCTTTGTAACATTTACTTGGTTCTTAGTCACCTGTGTCAAATGACATGTTCCCATCGGCAGCTGGTTTGTTGAAATACACCCCCTCCACAGCAAGACATAATCTTGGAGCATGAATATATGGGAAATGATACTAACAGATACTAACACTTCCCATACTATGCCTATAGGCGATCACTCTTGTATATGAACATGCCTAATAGACACTTATTATGTATGAGTTTTTAGATAAGTTGCCTGTACACATAATGATATTGTCATTTTTAAATGTGTAGTACCTTGTTTTTCTGTTTCAGTGAATTTAAAATTCTGTAGCAGAGTATTTTGTTGTTAAATATCAATAACTAGCAGATAGAGATATAGCCTTCATAAAGTTATACCTTTAGATTCCTTCCCATTTTCTGCTGCAAGAATTTGTAATGTTGAGTAAATCTTGCTAAACTTCAGTTTTTTTATCTCCATAATAGGCATAATGATATCATGCCCTATCTCACAGTTATTATAGAAAGCAAATTAGAATGAAAATCACAAAGGTACTTTGAAAATTTTAGAATTTTCTACCAAGTAAAAATAATATTTTAACTTTTCAAGGCACATCCAAGTATAATTGTTGTCATCATTGCTACCAAGAAAATAATGTTTAATTTTTTAAAGCTCTTTTTTCACTGTCACTATTCACACAAATCAATCATATTAAGGGGCCAGAGAGAATAAGAATAGCCTGTCTTTCAAGTCCTTTATTAATGAACACTAAATTGACATGCAAATCATATACAAAATAATTTGATAAAAATAGATTTTGTTAATTGGTTCGGCTTTGACCATAAAATAACCAACACATCTAGTGCATTAATTATCATGAGCTATCCCCAAATGTTGCAAGTGAATCAGTTGTGTGATACACATCAATCATTAATACCAGTCACCGCACAGACATGGCCTTGGACTTAATCCTTTAGACACTATGTTAATTTTCAAGATGATATTAATTATGTAACAGTACTTTTGCCTTCAGGCAAGTTGTTTTTATTTATCAGAGAACAGGGGCAATTCTGTGGTTTCTTAGCTGGATGAGTGACTATAGAAAACCCTTTAAAAATGTGAATAAAGTCAACATTTGAAGAATTGTCATATAAATATAAGAAATTATTGCCCCAAGAGATAAGAAATCTTACGCTACTGAAATAGAATCAAGTCACTGGCTGTAAAGCACCAAGCACACTGACACATCTTGTTATTGTAATTTTATGTGGAATTCTCCAAGGACATTTGGTATATCACATTACAAGACTGCAAATAATTTCTTAACCTTTAATCAAGAAAACTGAAAAATGTTCCTCCAACCCACTGCCCTATTTTATTACAAAGAAAAAGCCTTTGCTTAAAGCTTTGCTTTGTTTGCAAATCAAATTATCCATTGTAAAATAACATTGAAATTTATAGCATATTAAAATTATTCTCTCAGGAATTATTTTCATCATATTACTGAGAATACAATACTATGACTCAGTGGAAATAAATAATTCACTAGCAAGTTATAATGTCCTTTTCTAAATTTAATTGTCAAGGCTGAGATAGGATAAACTGCTATGGGGGAAAGCAACCTTAATGTAAGAGTTCATTTTTATAAAGACACAGAAATATTGAGCATTCAAATATATGCAGAACGTAAATTTATAAAGGCACTGACAAAAGTAGCTAGTAAAAGATAATTTTACACTTGTGTGAAAAAGCTACTGCTTAACATTAGTGTTGTATCACCTGAGTAGGCCAACTTACAGTTTGTCTTTACGAAATGAAGAGTTTATACAAGGGCAAGATAGGGAATGGCTGGAGAAAAATGAAGATTTAAAATGCAACTAGCTCTCCAAAGATTAAGGTGAATGTTATTTTTACAATGAAATAAAAACAATAAATATTTTAGGCAGTCAAATACTTTTGAAAATAATTTTCACTTTTTGTATAATGTGGGAAATTATTCTAATGATATTTTAGTTGGTAAACATTTTAATAAAACATTTTTACCTGAGGTCTAAAGTCCAATATATAAATATTTATCTGTCAAACAGAAAAATTGTTTCTCAACTCTTTGAGTTAAACAATAATCCACTTCTATGTTCTGCATCTAGTAATCATTACATTTCAGTTTAAAAGCTTATCAGTCAGGGTTCAGTTACTGAAAACAAAATGCATTCTAACTGATTTAAACAGAAAGGCTACTGAATCACTTACAGAAGACTGATGCCAAACCTGGCAGAGACACAACAAAAAAAGAAAATTTCAGGCCAATATTCCTGATGAACGTCGATGCACAAATCCTCAGTAAGATACTGGCAAACCGAATCCAGCAGCATATCAAAAAGCTTATCCACCACGATCAAGTCAGCTACATCCCTGTGATCCAAGGATGGTTCAACATACACAAATCAATAAACGTAATCCATCACGTGAACAGAGCCAATGATGAAAACCACATGATGATCTCAATAGATGCAGAACAGGCCTTTCATAAAATTCAACACCCTTTCATGCTAAAAACTCTCAATAAACTAGGTATTGATGGAACACAGCTCAAAATAATAAGAGCTATTTATGACAAACCCACAGCCAATATCATACTGAATGTGCAAAAACTAGAAGTATTCCCTTTGAAAACTGGCACAAGACAAAGATGCCCTCTCTCACCCCTCCTATTCAACACAGTATTGGAAGGTCTGGCTAGGGCAATCAGGCAAGAGAAAGAAATAAAGGTCATTCAAATAGGAAGAGAGGAAGTCAAATTGTCTCTGTTTGCAGATGAAGTGATTGTGTATTTAGAAAATCCCATCATCTCAGCCCAAAATCTCCTTAAGCTGATAAGCAACTTCAGCAAAGTCTCAGGATAAACAATCAACATGCCAAAATCACAAGCATTCCTATACACCAATAATAGACAAAACGGAGAGCCAAATCATGAGTGAACTCCCATTCACAATTGCTACAAGAGAATAAAATTACCTAAGAACACAACTTAAAAGGGATGTGAAGGACCTCTTCGAGGAGAACAACAAACCACTGCTCAGGGAAATAAGAGAGGACACAAACAAATGGAAAGACATTCCATGCTCATGGATAGGAAGAATATCAAAATGGCCATACTGCCCAAAGTAGTTTATAGATTCAGTGCTATCCCCATCAAACTACCATTGACTTTCTTCACAGGATTAGAAAAAAACTACTTTAAATTTCATGTGGAACCAAAAAAGAGCCCATATAGCCATGACAACCCTAAGCCAAAAGAACAAAGCTGGAGGCATCACGCTACCAGACTTGAAGCTATACTACAAGGCTACAGTAACCAAGACAGCATGGAAATGGTCCCAAAACAGATATATAGACCTATGGAACAGAATGGAGGCCTCAGAAATAACCCCATACATCTACAACCATCTGATCTGTGACAAACCTGACACAAACAAGCAATGGAGAAAGGATTCCCTATTTAATAAATGGTGCTGGGAAAACTGGCTAGCCAGATGCAGAAAACTGAAACTGGACCCCTTCCTTACACATTATACAAAAATTAACTCAAGATGGATTAAAGATTTAAACGTAAGACCTAAAACCATAAAACCCTAGAAGAAAACCTAGGCAATACCATTCAGGACATAGGCATGGGCAAAGACTTCATGACTAAAACACTAAAAGCAATGACAACAAAAGCCAAAATTGACAAACGAGATCTAATTAAACTAAAGAGCTTCTGCACAGCAAAAGAAACTATAATCAGAGTGAACAGGCAGCCTACAGAATGGGAGAAAATTTTGCTATCTATCCATCTAAATAAGGGCTAATATCCAAAATCTACGAAGAATGTAAACAACTTTACGAGACAAAAACAACCCCATCAAAAAGTGGGTGAAGGATATAAACAGACATTTCTCGAAAGAAGACATTTATGCAGCCAACAAACATATGAAAAAAAGCTCATCATCACTGGTCATTAGAAAAATGCAAATCAAAACCACAATGAGATACCATCTCATGCCAGTTAGAATAGCAATCATGGAAAAGTCAGGAAACAACAGATGCTAGAGAGAATGTGGAGAAATAGCAATGCTTTTACACTGTTGGTGGGAGTGCAAATTAGTTCAACCATTGTGGAAGACAGTGTGGCAATTTCTCAAGGATCTAGAACCAGAAATACCATTTGACCCAGCAATCCCATTACTGGTTATATACCCAAAGGATTATAAATCATTCTACATAAAGACA
Organism: Gorilla gorilla gorilla; assembly: GCF_029281585.2. Lineage (NCBI taxonomy): Eukaryota > Metazoa > Chordata > Mammalia > Primates > Hominidae > Gorilla > Gorilla gorilla. Next base: position 57,874,531 of record NC_073232.2, on the reverse strand, counting down.
CATGCACACATATGTTCATTGCAGCACTCTTCACAATCACAAAGACTTGGAACCAACCCAAATGCCCATCAATGATAGACTGGATAAAGAAAATGTGGCACATATACACCATAGAATACTATGCAGCCATAAAAAAGGATAAGTTCACGTCCTTTGCAGGGACATGGATGAAGCTGGAAACCATCATTCTCAGCAAACTAACACAAGAACAGAAAACCAAACACTGCATGTTCTCACTCATAAGTGGGAGTTGAACAATGAGAATACATGGACACAGAGAGGGGAACATCACACCCTGGGGGCCTGTCAGGGGGTGGGGTTCTAGGGGAGGGATAGCATTAGGAGAAATACCTAATGTAGATGACAGGTTGATGGGTGCAGGAAACCACCATGGCACATGTATACCTATGTAACAAACCTGTACATTCTGTACCTGTATCCCAGAACTTAAAGTATAATAAAAAAAAAAATTAAGAAAAAATACTAGAGAATAAAAGAAAAAAGAAAATTGAAATGTTTTTGCTGTTGTTTTGTAGTTCTCTATGACTCTTGAGTTTATTTTTGTCTCAGTGTCTCTCACCATGAAATCATAGCTATCTTGCTCTGAATTGATTTGTAGTTTTATAATATAAACATTGTGTACCATAAATTTATCAGATTTCCTGATAAACATAATTTTTAGACTACAGTAACACAGAACAAAGCTATATCTTTCCTAAAATTTTTATAGTGTTGTTTTGTAGACTCTTTTTGTCAAAAGATAAGAATATTGGATGATAGCCCTAAAGAAAAATACTGCCTTTATTTTGTTTTACAACTTGACTGCAAAAGGATTCAGTGTCATGGTTGACAGATATGCGATATGGATATTAGAGTTCTGCAATTGGATGAAGAGGAACGCCATCTCATTTCTACCAGAGCCCATGATATTCTCACTAGAATAGTGTGAGTATTACTCTCATCCAGGTGACATATGTGAATACTATATACAATGTCATGAGTTCTTTCTTCTCTTTTGAGAAGGACATAATAAAGACAAGAAGATATACTGGACAAATACATGAATGCAGGTTTTTCAGATAATATGCAGAAGTCCCTGGAGAGAGGGAGAGAGAGAGAGTGTGTGTGAGTTAAGGTCATCCACCAAATACTGCTCCATATTGGTCTTTCCATCAGCAGTGGATATCTGTCTTCTCTTTCTTTGCATAACACTCTATCTTTATCTCTATGAAAGGACTTTTGCATTACAACCTTATTGACTATTTTAAGCCCTAAATATCCTTGTATAGTCAAAAGTCCCCCAGCAACAGTGAAACAGAATTTAAATATACTATCTTTGTCAGCTGGCCTAAGGAGCAGAAGAATTTTAAATATGATAGGGCCCCCCACTTGCTCTGCTTTCTTGTCTTCCAGTTCAAATTTTCCTTAACCCTCTCATTTCCCTTTCTTTGATGTAGAGCCATTTTGCATCTTTGGGCTTATGGCTTGTTACAGACTTTTTGTAACTGGAATTCAGAGATAAAAGATACTCTACAAAATCAGGAACACCAGAGCTATATTTATAGAACATTTGCAAAACTTATTTGGGGTATGGGGTACAGATGCGTATCAAAACTTAAAGAGTCAGGGCCGGGAGTGGTGGCTCACACCTGTAATCGCAGCACCTTGGGAGGCCGAGGTGGGTGGATCATGAGGTCAGGAGATCGAGACCATCCTGGCTAACACAGTGAAACCCTGTCTCTACTAAAAATACAAAAAATTAGCTGGGCGTGGTGGCGGGCACCTGTAGTCCCAGCTACTCAGGAGGCTGAGGCAGGAGAATGGCATGAACCCAGGAGGTGGAGCTTGCAGTGAGCCAAGATCGTGCCACTGCCAGCCTGGACACCACAGTGAGACTCCATCTCAAAAAAAAAAAAAAATTAAAGAGTCAGATATAAGAGCCTAATAGTGAAAGAAAGAACACACATTTCAAAACTATAAGAGAATACAAAATATTTACAAAGAGCTCTCAAGGAAAGAAGAAATTGGTATAATATTAAAGTCATTATGAAGAAACAGAAGGGTAGAGACTTTTCAGGCTATGCCTATACGATATATTACTAAAAGTATGTATGATAATCAGCTTTATTAGACAGAGAGAGAGCAACAGTTGAGAGGTATGTGGTTGAAATTTTAATAACATAATAAAGCCACACACATAATGTGATAGTATCATTGCTTCTTTTGTTCTAAGCATGTACATTCTCTTCAAAGAGAGTGTAAATTCATTACAGGTAAATTCCCATTTGTGCTATTCGAATTTGTATGACTTTTCAGAGACATTATATAGAGTTGCTACTTGCCATTAAGGGAGTGAAAGAAACCTCTAAACAAGATATGTAAAGATAATCCCCATGTTAAACTGAAAATGACAATCTAATATGAAATTTTACCAAGTAGATTTAAAGGAAGTCTTTATCTGCAAAAGGAGATATGAACTAGCACAAGTTGGTCTTGTTGCCTCCAGATATTTCTATCTTTCCTTGAAGACTTTGTATTTCTATAAATGTGTGGTATATTTTGAAGTCAATGTCAATGACACACTCACATGAATCAACATAAAAGTAATTATTCTGAGTTAAAAGGTAGAAAAATACCAAAGTTCATGAGATTAAAGAGTATTAACAATTTTGTTTTTAAAAGCATCACAATTTGGAATGGAGCACTATAAAAATATGATTTTGTAAAGTATTTCATTTTGAACATATAAATATGCCACGTAGAGTGATTTTTGCTCTTTATAGGTTTAAATTTAGTCAAGAAGAACCAGACAAAAAGACCAGGATTTGGAATCCTCTGAGAACACAACACTAAATCAATTTAACATACCTGTTAAGTGTTTTAGATACAAAGTCAACTACCAAGACCACAGTCGAGGAAAAAAAGAACAGTTGCTGCAAGAAACGATATTTACCATAGTCTGGGAGAAAATTCCAGGGACTAGAACTCAGATTACAGTTGACCCTTGAGGAATGTGCAGATCATGGGTGCTGATCCCCATAGTCAAAACTCCATATATATCTTTTTATCCCCTAACTACTAATAGCTTACTGTTGACTGGAAGCCTTACTGATAACAAAAAGAGTTGACTAACACATACTTTGTATGTTATATGTATTATATATGGTATTGTTAATAAATAAGCTAGACCAGGGGACCCCTCCCCCCCGGGCTGTGAGCCAGTACCAGCCTGTTCCCTGTTAGGAACCGAGCTGTACAGTGGAGGTGAGTGGCAGACTAGCGAGCAGTACCACTTGAGCTCCACCTTCTGTCAGATCAGCAGTAACATTAGATTCTCAATGGTGTGAACCCTTTTGTGAACTGCGCATGCAAGGGATCTAGGTTGCAAGCTCCTTATGAGAATCTAATGCCTGATGATCTGAGGTGGAACAGTTTCATCCCAAAACCATCCCCACCACCATCTGTGGAAAAAAATTGTCTTCCACAAAACTGGTCCCTGGTGCCAAAAGTTTGGGGACCACTGAGCTAGAGAAACGAAAATGTTATTAAGAAAATCATAGGGAAGAGAAAATATATTTAGTATTCATTAAGTGGAAGTGGATCATGATAAAGATCTTCATCCTCATCATCTTCATGTTGAGTTGGCTGGGGAGGAAGAGAAGGGGTTGGTCTTGCTGTCTCAGCAGTCATAGAGATGCAAGAAAGTCCACGTATAAGTAGACCTGCTCGAAACCCATGTTGTTCAAGGGTCAGCTGAATTTGATTTCTAGCTTCCTCCGTTAACTGTTCATGGGGACTTGGAATATCACTTGAATTTCTGATACTGTCAGCTGTAGGCATCCTGCCTGCCTACATCACATGGATGAAATAGAAATTAAATTAGAACGTTGACATAAACATGCTTTGAAAATGTCAAAGTATTTGGCAATTGTAAATTTGTAGCAATAAAGAGAGTGAGCCTGCCTGGTCTGTTTCCTGCCAATCCTCATAGATACCATCTCCCAATGCACTGCCCTTTGGCCTCTGGGCTCCAGCCAGGGGCCCACCTTCTTTCAGTTTCTCCCTTCAGTCATACATATGTCACCCTCTGCGGGCTCTTAGCTCATGATATTCTTTCACTTGAAACACCTTTCACCTCTGTGTTTCACATACATGCACCACCCTCTTTTCAGCACCCTCTATTTAGTCCATTTCTATTCATTCTCAGGTTTTGCTTCAAACACTACTAAGGGAATCTTCTTAGACCTATCTTTTGAAAATAAGTCAGGTCTCTCTCTCATAGATTAAGATCTCATTAACTTTGCTTCAACACACTTGTTCCAATTTTAATCTTCCACTCATTTATGATTATCTGCTTGATTTTGCCTTTCCCACTAGTTTGGGTGAAGTAGAGCAGGATGTGCTCATTACTTTATCCCCAAATCTTAGTATAGCAACTGATACAATTAATAGCTCAGTTAATCAGGGGAGTATAGATATCTACATGTTTCACTCCCTTATCACATTCAGATTATTTGCTCAAATGTCACCTTCTTAGTTATGCAATTTGCTATGTGATGTGCAATTTATAATCTGTCTGACATGAATCTACTTATTCTGGAGCTTTCTGCCAGAGTTATTTCTTCTCTTTAGTAGTGATTCCATGTTGCCTTCCCCTAAGAAATACCACCTAAGTCACTTTAATTACAATGGATTTATTTTTTACTATGTGGAAAATCTTACGCTAATTACATTGACTTTGAGGATGAGTACAAAAATATTTAATTCAAATTCACTTATCTCAAGGAGTTTACAAAAAGAGTTATAATATATTTCACTATGATATATGCTGAGAAATATACTAAATCTTTGCTACAGAAGTTTTGTAGATACAGAGCTGATGTGGTAAACAAGAAATGTCCCCAGTATAGGCTTAATTTAACTGAACCAAGGCAAATGGGTGGACAACCAAATTGCCAATCAATAAATCTTTAAATCCACCTATGATCTGGAAGTCTCACCCCACCTTAAGATTTCCCATCTTTCTTGGCAGAACCAATGTATACCTTACATATATCGATTTATGTCTTTGCCAGTAACTTCTGTCTCCCTAAAATGTAAAACCAAGCTGTAACCCAACCATGTTAGACACATGTTCTGAGAACCTCCTGAGGCTATGTCACAGGTCATAATCAAAACAAACTTTTAAATTGATTGCCTTTTGTCTCAGATACTTTTTGGTTTACATTGACAATATTAAGTATTCTTCTGGAAGCCAAAATTCACTTCTAACAATTTCTGAACGCATATCAAATACGTAAATAGAGACAAAGAAAACCACATATATAATTCATTAGGATTGATTAATGAAGTTATTTTCAACTAATACAACAGAATTTATATTTTTAAAAGGAAAAACTTTTTCTTAAACTTTCATGCATCTACTGTCAACGAAAACAATCAAACTAAAATATTTGGAAAGATTTATTCTGAGCCAAATGTGGGTGGGCATGACCTATGAAACAGCCCCAGGAGATCCTGAGAACATGTGTCCAAGGTGGTTGGGATACAGTTTGCTTTTATACCTTTTAGGGAGACATAAGACAAAATCAATACATGATATAAGATGAACATTGGTTCTGTCCAGAAAGGTGGAACAACTCAAAGCTGGGGGATGGGGTGGTGTCCAGGTTATAATTGGATTCAAAAATTTTCTAATTGATAGTTGGTTGAAAGAGTTTACCTAAGACCTGAAATCAATGGAAGGGAGGGTGACTGGGTTAAGATAAGGGGTTGTGGAAACTAAGGTTCTTATTATGCAGATGAGAGGAAGCCTCCAGGTAGCAGGCTTCACAAAGAATAGATGTAAATGTTTCTTATCAGATTTAAAGAGGCTGTTGTGTTAGTCTAAAGGTGTCTGTTTTAAGGTTAATGCTGGTCAGCTGTGCCTGGATTCCAAAGGGAGGAAGGCATAATGAGGCATGTCTAACCACCCATTCCCATCATGGCCTGAACTAGTGTTTCAGGTTTACTTTAGAACACTCTTGGCAGAAAGGAGGTGTCCATTTTGTTAGTTGGGGGGCTTAGGATTTTATTTTTTGTTTACACTACAAAAACTAGAAAGAGACTTATCAAATATTATCTAGGAAAACATTTACAAAGTTTTTCATTAGGATTTGTTATATTAAATATTGCTCTTGTAGTACTTGAAAATTATTCTTTCTAGTAATTTTAAACATTTTCTTCATAATCTTTATGTTATTGTTAGCCAATATTTATTTATTTATTTATTTATTTATTTATTATTTATTTTTTGAGACAGAGTCTTGGTCTGTCACCAGGCTGGAGTGCAGTGGTGTGATCTTGGCTCACTGCAACCTCCGCCTCCCAGGTTCAAGCAATTCTCCTGCCCCAGCCTCCTGAGAAGCTGGGATTACAGGTGCACACCACCACACACAGCTAATGTTTTGTATTTTTAGTAGAGACAGGGTTTCACCATGTTGTCCAGGATGGTCTCAATCTCTTGACCTTATGATCCTCCTACCTCAGCCTCCCAAAATGCTGGGATTACAGGTGTGAGCCACCATGCCCAGCAAGCCAATAGTATCAAAATAAATGTCAGTGCAACTACTGATTTTAAAAGTGCCTTTGAAAAAACTGTTAACAGTGAAAAAATTATGACAGTGAAAGAGATCTGATCTAACCAATCCCAACTTGTCTTTAACCTCCAAACCACCCTTAATCATTCCTGGGCTTAGGCCATGCTAACTTTGGGAGACATTTAACTTTTACAGTTTAAATGATAACAGCCCTTCCCCAAAACTAAACCATCTTTATAAAGCCAATGAAAGACCACCAGGTGAGGAGGATGAGAGGAACCTGAATTTTGCTAAGGCTAAATTAAATTCTGCTAAGGCTAAATCATAGCTGTAAATGATTACCAGCCATTATTCCAGAGGTCACAAGATATGCAACTTCCCTAATGACTAACTTCATTCTTGAAGAATCTAAGATTGGCCTTTTAAGAGATCTTTTCAGGTTTTTGCATTTCTGATGACAGGTGGCTCCACCCTGACCTCCAGCCAACAAAGGGTCCTATGACCCCACCCAGAAACACACTCCCTGGCCTGCCAAAGTGTTCTTGAAAAACCCAAGCCTCCAAATTTTCAGGGAGATTTATTTGAGTAATAACTCTAACTCCCATGTGGTGTGGCCGGCCTTGTGTCTATTAAACTCTTTCTTTGTTGCAACACAATGGTCTCTGTGAATTGATTTTGTCTGTGCAGTGGGCACAAAGAACACATTGGGCAGTTACACTTTTAAAATTAGAAATTCTGAATTTAAACATGAAGTCCTTGCCCACACCTATGTCCTAAATGGTGTTGCCTAGGTTTTCTTCTAGGGTTTTTATGGTTTTAGGTCTAACATGTAAGTCTTTAATCCATCTTGAATTAATTTTTGTATAAGGTGTAAGGAAGGGATCCAGTTTCAGCTTTCTACATATGGCTAGCCAGTTTTCCCAGCACCATTTATTAAATAGGGAATCCTTTCCCCATTGCTTGTTCTTCTCAGGTTTGTCAAAGATCAGATGGTTGTAGATATGTGGCATTATTTCTGAGGGCTCTGTTCTGTTCCATTGATCTATATCTCTGTTTTGGTACCAGTACCATGCTGTTTTGGTTACTGTAGCCTTGTAGTATAGTTTGAAGTCAGGTAGTGTGATGCCTCCAGCTTTGTTCTTTTGGCTTAGGATTGACTTGGCGATGCAGGCTATTTTTTGGTTCCATATAAACTTTAAAGTAGTTTTTTCCAAATCTGTGAAGAAAGTCATTGGTAGCTTGATGGGGATGGCATTGAATCTATAAATTACCTTGGGCAGTATGGACATTTTCATGCTACTGATTCTTCCTACCCATGAGCATGAAATGTTCTTCCATTTGTTTGTATCCTCTTTTATTTCCTTGAGCAGTGGTTTGTAGTTCTCCTTGAAGAGGTCCTTCACATCCATTGTAAGTTGGATTCCTAGGTATTTCATTCTCTTTGAAGCAATTGTGAATGGGAGTTCACTCATGATTTGGCTCTCTGTTTGTCTGTTATTGGTGTATAAGAATGCTTGTGATTTTTGTACATTGATTTTGTATCCTGAGACTTTGCTGAAGTTGCTTAGCAGCTTAAGGAGCTTTTGGGCTGAGACAATGGGGTTTTCTAGACATACAATCATGTCATCTGCAAACAGGGACAATTTGACTTCCTCTTTTCCTAATTGAATACCCTTTATTTCCTTCTCCTGCCTAATTGCCCTGGCCAGAACTTCCAACACTTGAATAGGAGTGGTGAGAGAGGGCACTGCTGTCTTGTGCCAGTTTTCAAAGGGAATGCTTCCAGTTTTTGCCCATTCAGTATGATATTGGCTGTGGGTTTGTCATAGATAACTCTTATTATTTTGAGATACATCCCATCAATACCTAAGTTATTGAGAGTTTTTAGCATGAAGGGTTGTTGAATTTTGTCAAAGGCCTTTTCTGCATCTATTGAGATAATCATGTGGTTTTTGTCTTTGGTTCTGTTTATATGCTGGATTACATTTATTGATTTCTGTATGTTGATGTCTAAAACGCCAAAAGCAATGGCAACCCAAGCCAAAATTGACAAATGGGATCTAATTAAACTAAAGAGCTTCTGCACAGCAAAAGAAACTACCATCAGAGTGAACAGGCAACCTACAGAATGGGAGAAAATTTTCGCAACCTACTCATCTGACAAAGGGCTAATATCCAGAATCTACAATGGCCTCAAACAAATTTACAAGAAAAAAACAAACAACCCCATCAAAAAGTTGATGAAGGATATGAACAGACACTTCTCAAAAGAAGACATTTATGCAGCCAAAAAACACATGAAAAAATGCTCATCATCACTGGCCATCAGAGAAATGCAAATCAAAACCACTATGAGATACCATCTCACACCAGTTAGAATGGCAATCATTAAAAAGTCAGGAAACAACAGGTGCTGGAGAGGATGTGGAGAAATAGGAACACTTTTACACTGTTGGTGGGACTGTAAACTAGTTCAACCATTGTGGAAGTCAGTGTGGCGATTCCTCAGGGATCTAGAACTAGAAATACCATCTGACCCAGCCATCCCATTACTGGGTATATACCCAAAGGATTATAAATCATGCTGCTATAAAGACACATGCACTCGTATGTTTATTGCAGCACTATTCACAATAACAAAGACTTGGAACCAACCCAAATGTCCAACAATGATAGACTGGATTAAGAAAATGTGGCACATATACACCATCGAATACTATGCAGCCATAAGAAATGAAGAGTTCATGTCCTTTGTAGGGACATGGATGAAACTGGAAACCATCATTCTCAGCAAACTATCGCAAGGACAAAAAACCAAACACTGCATGTTTTCACTCATAGGTGAGAATTGAACAATGAGAACACATGGACACAGGAAGGGGAACATCACACTCCGGGGACTGTTGTGGGGTAGGGGGAGGGGGGAGGGATAGCATTAGGAGATATACTTAATGCTAAATGAGTAGTTAATGGGTGCAGCACACCAACATGGCACATGTATACATATGTAACCTGCACATTGTGCACATGTACCCTAAAACTTAAAGTATAACAACAATAAAATAAAATTTAAAAAAAAGAAATTCTGAATTTAAAAGATTTAACTAGTGATATTGTAATTAGTTAAATTTATTTCAGTGTCTTTTATATAAAAACAAATCAATTTTATAAGAATTGTACTTTACTAGAATGAAATCATACTGTCATCAGAGCTGATCTTTTTCATTTGAAAGTTTCTCAGTTTACATAGAAAGATTGCAAGTGCACAGCCATGGCCACATAGAGCTTGGGATGTAGCAGAACAAGCCACAGACAAAACCCCTCAGACACCGAGTTAAAGAAGGAAGGGCTTTATTTGGCTGGGAGCTTTGGCAAGACTCACGTCTCCAACAACCGAGCTCCCTGAGTGAGAAATTCCTGTCCCTTTTAAGGGCTTGCAACTCTAAGGGGGTCCACATGAGAGAGTCGTGATCAATTAAGCAAGCAGGGGGTACATGACTGGGGGCTGCACGCACCAGTAATCAAAATGGAACAGAACAGGACAGGGATTTTCACAACGCTTTTCAATACAATGTCTGGAATCTATAGATAACATAACCGGTTAGGTCAGGGGTCGATCTTTAACCAGGCTCAGGGTGTGGCACCGGGCTGTTTGCCTGTGAATTTCATTTCTTTTAGTTTTTACTTCTTTCTTTGGAGGCAGAAATTGGGCATAAGATAATATGAGGGGTGATCTCCTCCCTTAGGGAGATCTTTGTCAATTGGAACGTGTCCGAAATAAAAGCTGATTTAACAGAGATAAACTAAGCTGATTTTAGAAAAGCCTTCCCAGTCAGTCAACAGTGCCGGAAAACTGTGAATGTGATACAGGAGGTAGAAAGAAATTATTTAGGCAGATAGTGAGGGAAAAAGAGTCCTCAGCAATGCTGCCCTTTTAACAAAAAGCAGCCCCCAAAATCATTTCCTTTCTAACAAAGAGCAGCCTGAAAACTTGAGCTGCAAACATAAATAAGGAAGCTAGAAGCTTGCACAGGGGAACGCCGGCAGCTGTGCCAATAGAAAAGGGCTACCTGGCTGCCAGGCATATCCAACATGGAGGTTCCATCTTCTCTTTTTTTGTTACCACTTGTATAGTAAAGGAATGGGCAACATGGCGCAGGCCAAGCAGAGAACCTGCCTGCATAATAAAAGATTAGGGTAGGGGCAGCCAGAAATTCACACCCTATGCAAATGGCACACCTAGTCCTAACCAGTTTTTCACACCCTATGCAAATAGCACACCTGGTCTGACCAGTTTTTCATGCCCTATGCAAATGGTACACCTGGCCCAACCAATCTTTCATGCTCTGTGGAAATCAGACACTACCTCCTCACCAGGCATCTATAAATCCCCTGCATTTTACCACGAATCTGGCAACCCATTTCTCCAGGACCTGTCTCTGCAACAGAGAGCTCTTTCTTTCACCTACTAATCTTCTGCTCTTAACCTCACTCTTTGTGTGTCCACACCCTGTTCTCCATGGCCATGAGACCACAAAACTTGGGTGATACTCCAGACAACAAGGCTGTTTCAAATGCAAGCATCCTCAAGATAACTTTGACACTACACATCTTAACAGGTGACATTTATCAAATTCCAAGGAAGCAGTTATTTCATCTGATTTAATAACCATGTCCTTATTACCCTACTGATGTTTCCAGACAGCCTTGACCCCAAGATATTGTTACCAGAAAAAGGTCCCAATTCAGACCCCAAGAGAGGGTTCTTGGATCTTATGCAAGAAAGAATTTGGGGCAAGATGACAGAGTAAAATGAAAGCAAGTTTATTAAGAAAGTAAAGAAATGAAAGAATGGCTACTCCATAGGCAAAGCAGCAGTTTGGGCTGCTGGACTAAGGATACTTATAGTTATTTCTTGATTATATGCTAAACAGGGTGGATTATTCATGAGTTTTCTGGAAAAGTCATGGGTAATTCCCAAAACTGAGGGCTCCTCACCCTTTTAGAACATATAGGGTAATTTCCTGATGTTGCTGTGGCATTTGTAAACTGTCTTGGTGCTGGTGGGAGTGTCTTTTAGCATGCTAATGCATTATAATTAGCAGGTAATGAGCAGTGAAGATGACCAGAGGTCACTCTCTTTGCCATCTTGGTTTTCGTAGGTTTTGGCTGGCTCCTTTAACACAACATGTTTTATCAGCAAGGTCTTTGTGACCTATACCTTGTACTGACCTCCTATCTCATCTTGTGATTTAGAATGCCTAACCTACTGGGAATGCAGCTCAGTAGGTCTCAGCCTAATTTTACCTACCCTATTAAAGACAGAGTCACTCTGGTTCGAATGCCTCTGACAGTATGGCTCCCTAAAGATACGTACAAAGTACCTGAATAACGCCTTATTAGCCAGAGCTGACAATAACTATCCATGGATGGAGTTAGTTTTAGCTGGAAATGAGGATTTATTTCTTTTTCTCTGGTCCAGGTATAAATAATACTACATTTCTTCTGAACTCTCCTGGTTTGCCAGAAACAAAGTTTGCAGATTTATTGTTCAATCCTTTTGCTTTGGTTTTATTATTATATAATTTATTTTCTGTGTAAATGAATGGCAAAACTATTTTCTTTACTGAGAAGCTATGGAATTAAAGTATTAATGCTCTGATAAAAAGACTTTAATTTCTGACATATATTTATAAGACCAATAAATCTTTCCACGAGGCTGCATTGCTGGTGGAAATATAAATTGTTATAACCTTTTTGAAATGCAGTAAAGAGTTAATCAATTCAAACTTCTGTGATGTTATATTATTTCTGGGACATTATCCCATAGATAAAGGCACTACTACAAAAAATACACAGAAAGGAAAGTTTATAGCATCTATGTTTGCAGTGCAAAAGCAAAACAAAAAACTAACACAAAAAAAGGTCAATCAGTAACTGAATGGTTTGAATAAATGTGCACCCATCCCACAATATACCACGTACTTATTTTTAAAAGTAACTTTTCTTCCAATTCCAGCAAAATAATAAAGTAGATCAGCAAAAAAAGAAAAGAAATCCAGGTGCCAGAAGCAAAGATAAAGCTGAAGTGCAGAGCACTGGTCATGTTTGTTATAGTACAGCAGCAGCCCTGGCAAGTTATTGGAGCTGACAATGGCTAAGGTTTAAGATCTAACACCCTCACAAAGCAGGAGAGCAGGCCTCAGGCTTGTATCAAGTAGGTGAATGGAAATAAGCACCTTGTAGAAAGCTGGGTACTGGATGGGCTACAAGCAAAGTGCAAGAGACATTAAATGACTCAACTCACTGATCCAGGGTAATAACAAGGAAGGTTTGACAGATGCCCTCAATGCCCTCTAATAAAATGGAATTGCCTGCAGGTTTGGTATGGATTTTTGGCTTGGTGGGTGAATAGGGCAAGCTTGAAGTGTTAGAGAGAATGCCACTCAGAAGTGCCCCAAACCAGCGATGACCAGGGAGTCAGCCTACAAACATCTTACCATTTCTTTCTTTGGCTGGGATAACTCTGGGATACGGTCTGCATTTCATCTAGCAAGATTGTGTTCCACTTACCCACTTGGTAACCTGATTGTTAATCACTCTTTGTTGGTCTACTTTGCTTTTCTGTCTCAACTTTATCATTCTCTTAGTGGTGTTAACTTTTCAAATAAACTATTTGCATTTGAATCCTTACTTTGAGATTTTCTTCTAGGGTATCCTAAACTAAGACATTTTGGGCTGTCCTAGATATAGAAGGAAAATACAGTTCTCCTGTGGGAAATTATAGGTACAACTTCCACTGGCTTGGATGCAAATTTACCTATGCACGGGTGGTACAAAGAAACACCAAGCCCACAAATTATTTTTGAAAATCAGGAAAAAGCAAGTGATGCTCCTAAGGTAGCAGATAAAAGCAAGTCAAAATCATTCCAGTAGAATGTTTCCCAAAAATCTGCCATATTTCCCTTCTCCAAGAAAGAACATTTTCGTGCTTAAAATCAGTTCTTAATATAACATTATTAAAATCTACAAAGAAACAATCTACCATTAGTTAGAGTCAGAATGCAAAATAAACATGGATTAGTGTCCCCCAAAACCTGAGAGAATAAAGTGACAATTTAAATGACTCCATAAAGTATCTTTTAAATTATTAAAGAGGAATTTTTTAAATTACAGAAATACTAAGGAAAATATGTAAGATGATGATGATGATGATAGCTAACTTTTACTCTGTGTTTATACAGCAAAATCATGTGCAGTCCTAGGAGAGTAAATAACTTGGTTTTTGTTTACATTTATTGTTAGGTGCTAAAACAGTGAAACTGGTTTTCTCATGATAATAAATGTATATACATCACCAGGCTTTTCAACATAGTACTGGAAGTTCTAGCCACTGCAATAAAGCAGGAAAAACAAATAAATACATACTGGAAGGAAAAAAAATAAAACTGCCCTATTTGCAGACAACAAAAAAAAAATCCCAAGGAAACTTAAAAAAAAAACAAAAAAAAAAACCTCTTAGATTAGTAAGCAAGTTCAGCAAGATTGCAGGACACAAAATAAGTGTGCAAATATATAAATTGCTTTTGCATATACTAATAATAAACATGTGAAAACAAATAAAAAACAATGCTACTATCTAAATTGATCTAATGAAAATGAAATACTTATGTATAAACCTAACAAGATGTGTACAAAATTGTGCAAAAAAATTACAAAATAATGATTAAAAAATCAAAATAAATCTAAAAAAATAGGTGTATTACGTCCATAAATTAAAGGGCCCAACATAATAAATATGCCAATTTTCCCCGAATTGATCAGTAGGTTAAATGCAACTTCATTAAAATATCAACAAGATTTTTTGTAGACCTAGATGAACTTATTCTAAAACTTATTTGAAAAGGAACAAGACCTAGAATAGCTAAAACAATCTTGGAAGAGTGGGGAGAAGCAAATTTGAGGGACTCACTCTAACCAATATTAAAACTTGCTATAGAGCTACTGTAATCAAGACTGTGTGGTAGTGACAAAAGGACAGATACATGGAGCAAAAGAACAGAATAGGGAACCCAGAAATAGACCTATACAAATATGCTCAATTGATTTTTGACAAAGGAACAAAAGTAATTCAATGGAGAAAGGGTGACATTTTGAGAAAATGGTGCTGGAGAAATTAGATATCCATAGACAAAAATAAATAAACTTTATCCTGAGTCTCATACATTATACAAAAGTCAACTCAAAATGGATCATGGACTTGAATGTAAATCAGAAAACTATAAGACATCTAAGGGAAAAAAACTGTAAGAGAAAAGCTTTGAGACCTAGGGATAGGCAAAGAATTTATCATAACACCAAAGACATGATCCATAAAAGGAAAAACTTGATAAATTTTACTTCATCAAAATTAAAAACTTTTGCTCAGTGAAGAGAATGAAAAGGCAATCCACAGACTGAGAGAGAATATTTGTAAACCACTTACCTAACAAAAAACTACTACCTAGAATATATAAAGAACTCTCAAAACTCAACATTAGAAAAACAAAAACTTCAATTGGAAAGTAGACAAAATATAGGAGCAGACATCTCAGCAAACAGGATGTACAGACAGCAAACAGGCATGTGCAAAGGCATTTAACATCCTTAGCCATCAGAGAAATACAAACTAAAACCTCAATGAGTGATTACTACATGCCTGTCAGTATAGCTAAAATTGAGGTAGTAACATCATCAAGTGTTGGTGTTAAGTGTAGAGAAACTACATCACACACGCATTGCTGGCAGGAAGGTAAGATGGTACAGCTTCTGGAAAAAAGTTTGGCAACATTTCTTTTAAAGCTAAAATGCAATTATCGTACAACCCAGCAATTGCACTCTTGGGCATTTTTCCTGGAGAAATTAAATCGTATATTCACACACAAAGCTGTACAAGATTGTTCATAACAGCTTTATTCATAATATCCTAGAACTGGAAATAACAAATGTTCTTCCATGGGTAAATGCTTAAACTGTGGCACATCCATATTGTGGAATACCACTCAGAAATAAAAGGAACAAACTATTGACAGATGCAGTATCCTAGATGAATCTCAAGTGAATTGTTCTGAGTAAAAAATTCCATTTCCAAAAGGTAATATACTGTACAGTTCCATTTATATAACATTCTCAAAATATTTTGGAAACAGAGAACAGATTAATGGTTGGCAGAAATCGGGACGTCAGGGGAAGGAATTGTGGGGAGGTGGGGATAGAAGAGCAGGAGGGATCCTGTGGTGTTGGAACTGTTCTGTGTGTGAACCGTGGTGGTGGATGCTCAAGGCTACACATGATAACAAAGCTAAATACACACACACTTAACATACAAATGAGTACAAGTAAAAACAAAGAAATCAGACTAAGATCAATGGATTGTATCAATGTCAATATCCTGGTAGAGATATTGTAGATACACTTTGCAAAACATAGTCACTGGTGAAACAGGGTAAATGGTACAACAGATCTCTTTGTATTATTTTTTATAACTTCACGAGGACCTACAATGTCTCAAAATAAGAGTATAATTTAAAAACAAAGTAATGAATACTCAAAAAGTATACAGAAATGTGTGAACTGAAGCAGAATTCATTAAAAATATATTTTGCAAAACAGTCCCAGTTTTCTGCAATTACTGTACTCTAGTTTGCAATAGTCTGAACCAGAGAACTTCTTAGGAAAGGCTTACAATGTACATAATAAAATAAATAACAGTAAATAGCACCACACCATAGCATAGTGATTAAGAACATGAAATTTCTTGGCCGTATTATCTTAGGAGCAATACTTAACCTCTCCAATTTTCACTTTTCCTATCAGAAAATGACAATCATAGTATCTAATTCCCTGGGTGTTATGAGCACCAAAGGAAAGAATACATGTAAAGCACTTGGTATAGAGTTGGCAAATAATAAGAACTAATTAAACTTAAATATGGCTTATTTATATTTTCTGTGGTGTTTGTTCTAGTACTAGTATGGGTTGTATTTGGATTTAGAATATCGGTTTACTTCTAAGTATCAGTTCACTGGGACAAAAGGTCTCTCTCCTCTCTCTCTTTCTCTCTCTGTCTCTTTCTCTCTCTCTCTCTCTCTCTCTCTCTCACACACACACACACACACACACACACACACACACTATTCAATTTACCAGAGACAGGTTAGGTACCTGTGACATAGAAATTCGCTTAACTTTTTTATTTTAAAATGTACAGTTATTATTTACTATAGTAACCCAACTGTGCTATCAGATAGTAGTCTTATTCATTCTTTCTATTTTTTGTACCCATTAACTATTCCCTTTGCCCCACTCCCCAGGCCTCCACTACCCTTCCCAGCCTCTGGTGACCATCCTTGAAATTCACTTAATTTTTTTTCAGAATCTCAGGGTTCTGTTTTCTTCTCTAGGAGAAATACCTTTGCATATCAAGTCAAGTATGAAATGATACATGGACACCAAAATTAATGTGCACATTTCTGATATATTCCAGTGATATTTCAGAGACATTTAAAGATAAAAATCCATGAATGCTGCCAGGTGGCCTCACTCCTTATATATCTTGTATATCAACACTTACTATCCACTTTAATGCTCACAACAACACTATGGGGTAGGTGTTATTATTGTCACTTTACAGATAAGGAAACTGAGGCTTAGAAAGATTAAGCAACTTGCCCAAGGTCAGACAGCTAAAACCTACAAGCAAAACCTTAAACACTCATTTAACCAACTCTAAAGCCAAAGGTCTCAAACATTCTATAAAAGTAAATGTCAAATCAGAAATTTATAAACTTTTATAAAAGATTTTCCCACTCTCTTGTCCCTGAGGTGAAATACAGGCAGTATTTCACAAGATGATAGATACACTCTCAAAATTTAAAACTTGACTTACTGTAAAATGATCCGTTTGGCAAATGCCACAGGAGAACTGACTTACATGCACACATCTGTGTGTGTCTGTTTGTAATGAAAATTTTATTGGCCTGGTGATTTTAGATTCTAGTATATTAAAAATATAGTAAACTATTTTATGCTAAAAATACAGTATACTACCTTATGACCAGCTATAAAAAGCCTTTTGGATTCTAAGAATTGTTTCAGATTGGCCTAAGGCCTCAAACCCTAATAGGAAGCAGTGTGGTGACCTAAAAACTATACTTGGCCTTGATTCCTAACTTTGTCATTTTAATAACCTTCCTTGTGCTATATACATCATTTGTCTTATCCCATTTTACCCTAAACACAATCCTTTAAGGACAGTACTTTTAGTATTGCCATTTCACAGGTAAGGAAAATGATGTTTTAAAAAGTCATGTACGCTGCCTGAGGTGACAAGAGCTCAGTATTCAGATTCCAGAGTCAAGTCAGGTGGCATCACTCCACAGCCATATTTGTGGCCACTAATGACTTCCTGACTCTTTTGCCCTCTCCTGACCTCAGCAATTTATGTCACCTCTGTAAGCTTCAGTTTGCTCATCTATTAAATTTTAAAATAATACCTTCCCTAAAAGATGTTTCTGAGAATTAAAAAAGATAATACATGTAAATCACATTAACTACAAAGAAATGTAGAATCTTCCCACTGCCCATCACTTACACTGTAACTGCCAGTGTCCACCAATAGAGAAATATGAACTAAGAAATTGATTCTAAATATATAAAAATAGAAGTATAAATAATATATATTCCTCCTGGGCTATAAGAATGAAAAGCCAGAATATTCTCCCTGGCTTGCACAACACTGGCTGTTTCTTCCTTGGCCCAGTCCTACTCCCAGAGCCAGAACATAAGCCAGATAGCTCTGATTTTGAGCATCTGTTTGCTCCTCCATCAGTCCCCACAAAGCAGGATATGAGCTTTCTGTTGCCTTAGTTAATGCTTTGAACACAAAGAAAATTCCAAGGAGATTTTGTTGCGGTTCCTTTTTCATGCATGGAAGCACTCAGCCTTCTGTCACAACTTTACCATCTGTCAATAAACGCTCTTATGAATCCATGTTCAGCATTCTAACAAATATGCCCCCATCTCTGCACACAAAAAAATAATCTGGAAATTCTGGTCCCAAACAGGAGGATTAATGAACAAGGGATCTAGGGCATAGACAGGTTTCCATCAAGGAAGACTGAGTTTTGGTTCTGCGATGATCCCACAGAATATCAGTTAACACAGAGAAATGTAAATTGCTGTCCATGTACAGTGAATGCTAAAGATGACAATGAGCAGATGTCTCTCTTCACTCCTGGAGAAATGGTCATCTGGTTTATCATTTCTTCTTGACCAGCCAAAGCCCAATGTCCCCAGGTCTTTTGCTTTCATTTTATCTCAACGTTCTCTACACTTTGCCAGTCTTCCCTATATGACAGCTCTGGCTGTGACCTTGGAGAACTGTTTCCAGGTGGTCTCCAGGGATTTTTACTTCAATGCTCTCTGCCGATTTCAAGCACTTTATGGATTCTATATATAAAGCCAACTTAAAAATTTATAATAAATTCAAATTTTTAAAACCTAGCACCACCACTCATCTCATTGACTGGCATTATTTTATATGCATTTATATACATTCGTTCCGTATGTGGCACAGAATAATATTCAATAAATTCTAAAGTAATGAATGAGTATCAGAGCTAAGTCTATTCATTAGCTACTGACCACTAAAAGTAAACATTAAAGAAATGTTTGTTGATACTTTAGTTACAAATCTGATAAAGTAATAGTTTCTGGACCCATTAAGATTTAATTGAAATCTCAAAGTTAATTGAGTTGTACTAGTGTTGGTGGTTTAGAAACTAAATAATAAAGTTGAAATGTGTGAATCTGCTGATGATTAATTCACATTAGACATAAGATTAAATTATTAAACTGCCTTAGATATTTTATTTTTGACTCACAAATAAAAATGAATGCATTGTCAGGATTTAACAATTTGTAGAGTCTACTTTTTTCTGCCTTAAGAGTTAAGTCATTGATAACATATTTTAATCAACTTTTAACTATTGAATTTTGATAGTTTATGAGCATTCTGTAAAAATATAAAGATCTAGATTTAGAACATATTGGTGGTTATAACTATTTAGGAACTCAACACTCATCCTATTTTAGTAACTCTGGAAAATGAGGAATTATTATCAGTTTTCTAAATGGACTCTCATTTATCTGATCTTTGAGCACCTATTGTTCTGGATTGCATGGATTCCATATTGAACAGAAAAAGGACTCTGTCTTCAGAAGTGAACATTCAGCTGAGTAGCACAAGGAAAGGCAGTTATTACAAGCAAAATTTAATTAGGTTTTTACTCTTATTGGTTGTTTCTTCCTCTTTATGTTGCTCATATTCTTTGTTCACGTTTTGAACATTGAAATGATATTACAAATCAGAATTCATGATAGCATACCAATGAATTCTGGTCCCAAAACCCAAGCAGATTGTGATAAAATTTTTCCTTGATTAGAACTAACCTCTAGTTTGAGAGTACATTGGATTTCATTTAATAAACTATGGTGACTTGTGCTTAGTGTATGAACCTTAACATTAATAATAATTGCCAAACTTGCCTGATGTCTAATTCAGTTGTATTGTTAATATATTAACAATCTAATTATGGCAGTACGGTATTTAATCACATTTAATTATTTTAAATAGATATGTGTTGAATAAAAAAATTGCTACAAAACAAAAACATGTTCACATAAACATTAATAGCATATTTTGTGTAAGTTCATTGCAATTTGACATTTGCTCTGATTGACAAGTCAAGAGCGATTTGTTCCTGGAATAGCTTAGTTTATTTTAGCAGGCTTTTTTTTTTTTTTTTTTTTTTTTGAGATGGAGTCTTGCTCTGTCGCCCAGGCTGGAGTGCAGTAGCACGATCTTGGCTCACTGCAAGCTCCGCCTCCCGAGTTCACGCCATTCTCCTGCCTCAGCCTCCCTAGTAGCTGGGACTACAAGCGCCTACCACCACGCCCGGCTAATTTTTTTGTATTTTTAGTAAAGACGGGGTTTCACCGTGTTAGCCAGGATGGTCTCGATCTCCTGACCTCGTGATCTGCCCACCTCGGCCTCCCAAAGTGCTGGGATTACAGGCGTGAGCCACCGCGCCCGGCTGGAGTTTCGCTCTTTTTGCCCAGGCTGGAGTGCAATGGCAGATCTTGGCTCACCACAACCTCCGCCTCCTGGGTTCAAGAGATTCTCCTGCCTCAGCCTCCCGAGTAGCTGGGATTACAGGCATGTGCCACCATGCTCGGCTGATTTCGTATTTTTAGTAGATACAGGGTTTCTCCATGTTGGTCAGACTGGTCTCGAACTCGCGAACTGAGGTGATCCGCCCACGTCAGCCTCCCAAAGTGCTGAGATTACAGGCATGAGCCACCACGCCAGGCTGCAGTCTTTTTTTTAAAAAACCATCCAATTCAAAATTCACTTATGTTCAGTCACATAAATTGTGACTTGTTATTATAAGTTCCATATTTTAACAACCCAAATTATTATCTTTCTAACCATTCCCTGATTACTTCAATGGACCAAGATTTGTTAAAATGGCTAAATATCCACATGCAAAGAAAAAAACAGTAAAGTAATATATAACAGGAGTTCTGCAATAAGAAAATATTCATAGTTAATTTATCCCACTACCTATTTACATGACAGTATATTAGAGACAGTTTTATTGATTCAGAATTTCTTATATTTTTACATCATTTACTCGATTTCTCAAGGTCTACAAACAATAGTTACCACTATCAGTTAAAAATCAATGTTGCCAGTACTCAATTCAAATATTTATCCAACCACACATTTTATGAAAAAAATTTAGCAGAGAACAGGGAACATTGTCCTAAAATAGCACTATTTAAAACCAGGGATTTTTTAAAAGTCTATATCCATTATACCCATGGCCTTTGTGCTATTCTTGTGACTGAAAGCAACAAATTCAGACCATCAGGAATAGCAAAAGGAAGATATAAACATTTAATCATTTGGGAGCAAGACTGCAGGAAAACGTGCCATTACCCAGAACATTTATCACCGTTTGATGCAGTGAACATTTAATGTCCAAAATTGTCAGCAATTTTTTACAAGAAGCAACAGCTGAGAAATGCCAAAATCTATTTGATTTGAACATTTAAGTTGTATCTCAAGAACAACTTTGTAGAGAAGTTGCCAGGATCATTTCTTAAAAAAAATTTCTGTTTAATTCTGTTTGGCTTCATAGGAAAATTTTTATGAGATTTGACAATTACAGTTTTTTCATAAGAGCTATATAGTAGTATACCAAAGAAATTATACCATAAAAATAACTGATAATCAGTAGAGAAATATTAAAAGCTTTGAAACAATATTCTAAATCCTCTCTTTTAGTACTAGAATATAAAATACAGAATTTGAAAAAATAACTATGAGAATCATGAGAAAATGTCAAGAGAAGGTCTAGGGCCTTCTCTTATGGAGGCCTACCTCCATAAATGTTATTTGTGAATGACTTTGGGTGACAGTGGTCCCCCTTTGTCTACCTAGGATACAGGCCAAGACTGCCAATGTATTCTTGAAACCACAATAGTACTGAGGGCTTTGTATACTAGGATTGCCCTATACATACATAGGTATGATAAAGTTTACTTTATAAATTAGGCACAGTAAGGGGCTAACAACAATAATATAATAAAATAGATCTGTTACTATAATATGCTGTAGTAAAAGCTATATATATGTGGTCAGTCTCTCTCCCTTTCTCTCAAAATATCTTATTGTACTCATCCTTCTTCTTCTTGTAATGATATGAGATAATAAAATGCCTACGTGATAGGATGAATTGAGGTAAATGATGTAGGAGTTGTGACATAGCACTTAAAAGCTATAAATTGTTTACTTCTGGAATTTTCCATTTAATATTTTTGGACCACAGTTGACCGTAGGCAACTGAAACCATGGAAAGTGAAGGCATAGATTATGGGGGACTACCGTATAAGTGTAAATCTCATTAGAAACAGCCAGGAAAGAATAAGATGACTAGCTTAGTTAACTAAGAACTTTTTGGAAAAAAATAATTTATAAGTTTCTCCATTTCACTAAGGATCCCAAAAACACATATGAGAACTAGAAGACTAATATATGGGCAATTTGAAGGGTATCAGTTTGAAATTTTGGACACTTTGGAATCTGTCGTCATGGCATCTTTCTGCAGTGACATAAATTGGGAGACTGTATACGTATGAATCATTATTGCCAATAATAACCCAAGGAAGTACATAGCTAATCCTCTCTCTCAAATTAAAACTGATTTTAAATGACTCTAGCAACTTTTCTGTTTAGCTGAAAACATAACCAATTGCTAGATTGAACATTTTTATGATGAAAATCAAAAATACTATTTTCTAAGGCTTAGTTATTGAAAAACATGTATGACACAACTTTTTCTATATGTCAATGATTCTTATTGCTTCCTTTTTCTTAGGCTTATGAGAGGGATGGTGAATAACACAAAATCTAGTGATGTTATTTATTAATGTTAGCAGTATATAATGTATGCAGGTTTGAGGCATGTGACTTCACATGATTGAGTTTTAAGTAGTAAGTGGGCTTCCTAGACAAATTTCATCGTTTCTACAACTGTGAATTCCAATCTCCACCAGAAGCCACAAAAATACATTTTCTGCTCCTGATATTCTGGGGCAACAATTTATCCTGTATAAAGATCTGAGAATTTCCTGTCCTATAAAAAGGGTGAGACTTTTAAAAACAATTTATCTCATATAGCTGTGTCACAAAGTGTGAGACCAAATTCTTCTTGATTTATAACTATAATAGGCACAAAGCAGTATATTATAAAAGATATTGGTTTCCAAATATGCTTAGAACATATTCTTTATGACTGGATATATTTCTTTCCATTATAGTCAGCGAAATATGACATACACTTCAACTGGCTGAGAAAAAAGAGCTATATCCTCTATCAAAGACAAATGGCTAAAGCAGAACTCTCAGATTTTCCTATAGAAGCAAATCTTTCAGCTGATTTATTTGGAGGCACCGTTGTTGTCCCAAACTTTATAAGGTTAAGGCAAATGATCTAGTGAGAGCTTAGGTAGATTCCGAGACTTTATTCAAAAGTAAAATATTCGATGTTGTCATCAAGCAGATCCTGTAAGTTATTCTGTTGATTTTGAAAACAAGATAGGCATCAGATTATTTCAAACTTTTCATTGCAAATAAGAAGTATCCATCTTGAATGAGCTTAAGCAGAGAGTATATTAAACATAAGGATGCTGGTTGCCTCAGAGAGGCCAAGTTGAGGAGTGGACCGAGGCCTCCACAACAAGCTAGAACTCAGGACTCAGAGCACCATCATGGCTACTCTTGCTCTTCTATGCACTCCTCTCTATAAATCTGCTCTGATCTTCTCCCCTTCCCTCCCTCTAATTCCACTTATCTCATCTCCAAGACCATCCCCTGACGCCCAGTCTTGGATCAGTCTTGGACTCTGGACTTAAATGGAGGCAAATAATCTCTCTTCCAGAACTTGGGAGCTAGGATTGGATCTGTAACATGTAAATTGTAAGGGATGTAAACTGCCATAATGCCATTCTTGTCCATAAAGCACTTCAGTCCTCATCTTACATGACGTGCCTGCAACATGTAAAGTGATCAGCTACTACCTCTTTCTTGGAACTCTCCATCCCTAATTAAAAATTCAATTTAACATAAATAAGATTTGTATAAAGCAGTGGATGCCACCCAACCTCGATGAACCTACAGATCTAGATTATGAAAAGACCAGAGGAAGTAGGAAATATTTCCATAGTGTTGTTATACGTATTTCCTCTTCCCAACCTTACAGGGAAACATAAAATCACAGAAGTTAATGGCAAAACAACCTTCAAAGAAATTTTAAGGATCATAGTACTTGCGAAGCACCTCACCAAAATGTGGGTTAGAGAATCAGGACAGTAACATACATGGAAGGACAATTAAGTGATTGAATAAACCAAAAGCTAAATATGAAATGAAAATGTCTGGTTAAGATTTCCACATGAAATTTTAATTAGCTCTAGTAATGAATGTTATTTCTAATGTGTAAATGTAAACATACTGCCATGGAAAATGTACTTGAATGTTTAATTAGGAGTTAACTTTGTCTCACTCTCAGTTTGGATTGTTAGTTAATTTCCAGTTTTCATAAAATCTCAGTAAATAAACATGGTAGAGTAAAACTCCATGAAATAATAAGAGGTAAAGTTTAAATGCACTTTTACCGGTTTCTACTCAGGAGTTTCGAAATTTATTAATTAAAAGCATCACTGAGACAGTCCACATAAATACATCCATTATTGCCATTTAGGAAATTTATGCTTATAGGTACCAAATTTGCATGCTATTCATAGTCCAATTTTTACTTAATTAAAAATTTGGAAAATTAAAAAATTATGCAATGACTATGTCTAAAATTCATCAACTAGCAAAGCTGAAATATAGTATTGTCATTTTTAGAAGTTTCCTCCAGAAAGGTATTGAGGATTAATTAAGGATAAAATTTTTAAAGCATTAGGCCATTTCAAGCATCTATATAGCTAATAAGGTTTAGACAAATGTGGCATTATGCTAACCAAACTGAAATTTTATTCAAGAAGCAAAAATAAATTAATATCTACAAACGCAGTTAGAAATAGTCTGCAAAATACTAGATTTATGAAATCTCTTAAGCAGCCTCTAAAAAACATGGTGTGAGATTAAATTTTAGTTCTGCTAATATTAAAAACACAAGAATAGCTTTTCATGGGTTAGCTAATTAAGCCAAATGAAACAGAAATCATAACATATAAACAAAATTACTTACATCTCAGTTCCTTTATCTGATCGTGTATATCAATGTCATTATGATGTTGTGAAGCACAGATGCCAAAATGCTTTGAAAGTATATGAACATTTTCTCCTACGTGAGTCAATGTATTGGGCTCCGTATTGGCTGTTTCAGAGTTAATACCATGTGTTTACCAAATCCTACTTCCATTTCCTCCTAGGCCTACAATTAGACTACATTCCCCAGTCTCCCCATGTGTTTGTAATCTAAGAATGGCAATTCTGTGCTTGAACTTTGCTAATTAATGGATTTTAGAAAAATGCACTGCATACTTTTTTTCACTTTCCAAGTTTTTAATTAAATAAAAATTGGACTATGAATAGCATGAAAATATGATGCCCATAAGCATTAATTTCCTAAATAGCAATAATGAATATTTTTATATAGATAATTTCAGTGATACTTTTAATGAATGAAGTTTGAAATTTCTGAGCTATAACATGTAGAAGTAAATCTAATGTTTAATTTATGTCTTCAATGGAATGTGAGCAGAAGTGATGTCTGCAACTTTCCAGCCAGACCTCGACAATCCTCCTGCATGGTCTTCCATACAGAAGCACATTGTCTAAATCTTATTAGCTATATAGATGCTTGAAATGGCCTAATGCTTTAAAAATGGTCAGCTGTCTGCAAAGGACCCAGTGTAGAATACCAAGGCCCTAGGAAATAGTGGAGCCACAAGAGGAAAGAAGCCCAATTTCTAAACGAATATACAGGGAAAAACCCACCATAGCACTACACCGTACAGTCCGATGAGTGAGAAACAAAATTGTACTTTATTGAGATTTGAAAGTTGTAATAGCAGTTAGCCTGCGCTGATTTAAGAGCCTGACTTATGTCTAATAAGTGTATCACTGACCCTGGGGAATAATAAGCTGGAGATTTAAAGCAAGTTAAGTCCAAACCCATTACCATCAATGGGAAGTAAGTACACATGTAGGCTCAAGAGTTTCATTGTCACACAATAATCTTTTATAAAAATGTGATTTAATAAACAGCAATGGAATAATAATAGCTATTTAATATACATATGAGTCAGACACTGAGTCAGGCACCTGACATGCATTATCTCAATACATCTTCATGTCACTGTATAAGATAAGCAAGATTACCATCCCTATTTCATAGGTGGGAAAATTGAGTCTCAGAGAAGTTAAATACTGTATACATGGCCATGAAGATCATAACTCCAGTTAACCGTTGAACAACACAGGAGTTAGAGACACTAACACTTTGTGCAGTGGAAAATCTATGTATGCCTTTTGACTCCCCAAAAACTTAACTAGTAATAGCCTACTTAGTGTTGACTGGAAGCCTTACCAGTAACATAAACAGTTGAATAGCATGTATGTATTATACACTGTATTCTTACAATAAAGTAGTCTAGAGAAAAGAAAATGTTATTAAGAACATCATGAGAAAGAGAAAATATATTTACTATTCTAAGTGGAAGTGGGTCATTATGAAGCAGAGTCATTCATCTGGGATAAATACCCAAGGTTCGTTTTCTCACGCCAAGGAAATCAAGGACACGGACACACAAGAAGTGAGTTTAAGAGCAGAGGTTTAATAGGCAAGAGAAAAGAGAAAAGCTCTCTCTCCTGCAGAGAGAGAGGAGCTTCAGAGTGGGTCTTCTGGTTCTGTGGTGAAATGCACAGGGTTTTATAGACGAGCTTGAGGAGGCGGTGTCTGATTTACATAGGGCACGAGAGATTAGTCGGACCAGTTGTGCCCTTTGCATAGCATGCAAAGAAGCTGGCAATCCCACACTAATCTTTTAGTATGCAGATGGAATCTCTACCTGGCCGATGCCATGTTGCCTGCTTTTTACTGCACACATGGCAACAAAGAAAAGGGAAGAGGGAACCTCCATGCTGAAAATACCTGGCTTCCAGGTATCCCTTTTCTATTGGCAAGCTTTTAACTTGCTTATCTATGCTTGAAGCTTGATTTTTCAGGCTGCTTTTTGTTGGAAAAGAAATGATTTAGGGGCTGCTTTTTCTTTAAAGGAAACCTTACCAAGGACTCTCTTACCCTATCTGCCTAGATAATTTCTAGCTCCTGTATCAGTTATAAAAATCTTCATCTTCATTGTCTTCACATTAAGTAGACTGAGGAGGAGGGATTGGTCTTGCTGTCTCAGGGGTGGCACTGGTGGAAGAAAGTCTGCTTGTAAGTGGGCCCATACAGCTCAAACCCATGTTATTCAAAGGACAAGTGTAGTTTAAAAATTGTTTGAACCAAATCTATCTGACTCCCAACCTATGCCCTTAACCACTTGAGGAAAGAGCAGGATAGAGAAACAAGGATAGCTGGGATGACAAGCAGGACACCAGCAATCTGAGTCCCTTCGTGGCATAATTACTTCGTCATTCTGGACCTCAGGTTTCTAACATGGTCTTTTATCTGTCCCTTAGCTTTGAATAGTGGTATTTGGGCATTCTAATTCAGAACTAGGATGTTTGAAACTTCTCAAATATCAACCTCTTTCTAAATCAAGTGTTCTCATACTGATGAGCTATTTCTTAAAATAGAAAATATTTCAGAAAATTCTAAATTTGGAAAGTTGACATAAAAAAGAAGCTGGTACCCATACCAGGTAAGGGAATGTTTATAACAGAAGGTAATGTTTTTGGTCCCTTGGAAAGAGACAAGCAAAAAGGTTATGCTTAGGATTTAGAAACTCAGGCTTATAATAAACAATGAGTCAAAGATAATGTGTGACAAAGAAATTTGAGACCTCGCCTGAGAAACTATTTCATCGGTAAGTCTGAGAACCACCTACACTGAATCTTAACAATAAAGAAGCAACTGAAATAAGCTCATTTTCTATATATCAGTCTTAAGGAGGAAGGGCCCATCAAGAAAACTTGGACTCTGTCTGATGGGACAGAAGTGGCATTTCATGCCTTATGGAATGTCTTCAGGGAACATCTTGCTTTTCAGAGGATTATTTGAGACCCAGCTCAATATTGACTACATCTCCTGTGAGAACAAGTCAAATAATGGGGTCCAAAAAGAAACCAAGAAGGATCTTCTATACATTATAAGTCACAGACATCTTGAAAAAAAAAAAAAATCCTTTCCAGAAAAACTGCCTACCAGGGTCACAGTATCAGAATAGGGATATGGATGACTGCTCTACACTATCTTTTTCTATTTTCTCTTTAATATCTAATAAATTTATTTGCCTTTTGGGAGGTGCCAGTATTAATAACTTTTAAGCTGAATACAACATGTGAGTAGACAAGAGATAATCAAAATGAGCTGTTTGTAATATATTAAAGATAATCTAAGAGTAATTCTACTGTACCTGGATACACAGACTTTGTTCACATATAGATCTTTCACAGAGCATTCCACTTAAAGTTGCATGATTATCTACATTAGGATTCCCTTGTTGTTGTTGTTTTAAAACAAACAAACAAACAAAAAACTTTCAGGCAAATATAAAATTTTCTATAAAAATCTTGACCTAAGAAATATGTAGCCAATCTAAACTGGAATCTTATGTTTCCTTATAACAATGCCATTTATATTTTATAATTTAATTTGGTCTCAAATAGTCTTATTGTGGTTTGGGATTGTTGTAACATTCTATTTTAAACAATTTGAGTGCTTTTAAAGTATACCTTAATCCAATTTATTTTTGAGCCATGTTTTTCTATTTATAATGGATATTTAGACAAAATAAACTGATCTTTCATCTGTCCTTTCATCTGATCTTTCATCTGTCCTTTAGCACTAACTCTGCTTCTGAATGCAGATAAATAGCTAAAAGTACCAAGACAGAAAAAACAATAAAATAAAGAAAACCATAAAAAAAAAGGAGTACAAATCTGCCTGGAAATAACTTCTGTGGGTAAGAACAGAACGTATGAAAGGATTCTCAGAAGTGTTCATTGCTTTATATAATCACTCTATGAAAACATTTCAAATACCATGAACAGCAGCATCCATCTCAGCTGTAATTGTCACACATCCCACTTGTAATACAGTTGAGATCTCTTCCAATAATGTTACTACCAAGAATATGAGATGATAAACCCAGCTAAAA
The DNA here is from genome assembly GCF_029281585.2 of Gorilla gorilla gorilla. Lineage (NCBI taxonomy): Eukaryota > Metazoa > Chordata > Mammalia > Primates > Hominidae > Gorilla > Gorilla gorilla. The sequence goes on along the minus strand of NC_073232.2, from coordinate 57,845,009 downwards.
GCCATGCCAAATCTGGCTTGGATCAAGTTGAGTGGCAGTAATTCTTTATAATATGGAAAAGATGGAAAGAAGCTTTAACTTTCTTAATTGGATTAAACTCAAAGGGGAAAGATATTTATCTTGTCTACCTTGCCTGTCTAAGCTACTCAAGCTATCACTGTCATCAGCACTTAAGTTCTTTCCCCAGCCTCAGTCAGCAGCTGTTCACAGCTCACACATATTGGTGCCACTTTCCTGCTTAGAAATATTTTAGGAAAACACTTAGTGGCATTAGAGATTTTGCCCACTGTTAAATGCTTACTATTCAGCTTTTCATTACACTCAGCTACAAAGACCTCAGGTTGAGGAATGGCTCATTTGCCCACATAATTTTTTAAGGATCAATTCTCACATTCTGTTAAAAACTTCTTTACTATCTATATAGTTAAAGTCTTAAGGATTTTAGCTTTAAACCTCAATTTTTTTTTTGAGATAGGGTCTTGCTCTGTTGCCCAGGCTGGAGTACAGTGGCCTGATTATGGCTCACTGCAGGCTTGACAACCTGGACTCAAACAATCCTCCAACCTAAGCCTCCCAAGTAGCTAGGACTATCACTATGCACCCCACACCCACCTAATTTTTGTATTTTTGTAGAGATGGGGTTCCATCATGTTACCCAGGCTGGTCTCAAATTCCCAGCCTCAGGCAATTCACCTCAGCCCCCCAGGTGCTGGAATTACAGGTGTGAGCCACTGTGCCCAGCTTACACATCAATTTTTATATCTGTATCACATCTGACAAGGTATACATTCATTCAGAATTTTCCTTCACATCTACCTCACCAAAATATGCTCAAGAACACTACATGAAAGTATTAAATATCAATGGGAAAATTAAAGGTCTAAATAAGTGAAGAGATTTATCACATTCATCGATTGGAAGACTCAATATTTTCATACATCCATCATAATGAAAACTTTTTTTCTAACTATATGATTAGGAAAGTAGAAAGGCAAGCTATAGACTGGGAGTAAATATCCTCTATACACATATTTAACAAAGGCCTATAATCAGGATATATTTAAAAATTCAATGATAAGAGAATAAACAATAAAAGCAGAGTGAAATACTTGAATATATACTTCATAAACAAACATAAAAGTTACAAGTAAGCACATGAAAAAGTTTTCAAAATAATTTGTCTTCAGGGAGTTTAAGTCAAAAGTACAATGATATATGGCTTCATACCCTCCAGAATGGCTGAGGTTTAAGACTGACACTACTGACAAGTGTTAGTAGAAACGTGGAACAATTGGAACTCCTAGGGATTACTAGTGGGAGTGATAAAAGTGAAATCGTTTCACAGTTTATTAATCATAAAGTTAAAATTACTCTGCATATTACTTAGCAAACACTCTAGATATTTACTTGAAATATATTAAAACATGTTCAAACAAAGACTTCTACTCAGAGGTTCATAGCAGCCTATTCATAATAGCCAATAACTGGAAAGAATACAGATATCTTCAACAAGGGGGTGCATTAATACAATTTGGTATATTCACACAGTGTAGCACCACTCAGCAATAAAAAGAATAATCATGGATAATCATGAAAGAACTTGGATAAAAACAAAGATTGATAATAAAAGTAACAACATGGGTAATCTCACAGACATAGTGCAGAGAGAAAGAAGAATGAATTATTTTTTCAACTACTTATGCAAGGATTCCGTTTATGTGAAATTCTAGAACTGGCAAAATTCATCTATAGTTTTAGAAATCAGATCAGTGATTGCCTGGGATAGTTGAGATGTAAGCCACTGACTCAAAAGCACACGAGGGAACATTCTGGGCACAAGGATATGTCCTATATATTAACTGGCTTGATGGAAATTTAAACACTGAACTGTACACTTAAATGTGTGAATTGTATTGCATGTAAACTATACAGTAATGATAATAATATAATGAAGTATAGAACAAACAATATTCTCCTTGATTAGTGGATCTGTGGTCAATCCCTGAGCTTCTAATTCTGTGCTAATGGAATAATTTACTAATGGATTACACCCGGAAATGCTATTGTTAGTCATCTTTTAATAAGAATTACACACATTTTTTTCAATAAAATACTAACATTATGTATAGCTGAGGTATTTAAGTTAAGAAACTACATGCAAAGTTATAAACAATTACAAATTATCTCAAGGCCATTTCAAAGTCTTACTGCACTGAAACCAATTAAATCAATATGCAGTTGACACTTGAACAACACAGGTTTGAACTGCACAGGTCCACTTATACATAGGTTTTTTTCCAATAAATATATTGGAAAAATTTTTGGAGATTTGCAACAATTTTTCAAAAGTTGCAAGTGAACTGTATAGCCTAGAAATATATTTAAAAAAATAAAAAGTTAGATATGTTATGAATGCATAAAATATATATAGATATTGGTCTGTTTTATCATTTACTACCATAGAACATAAACAAATGTATTGTGAATAGTTGAAATGTATCAAAACTTAGGTACACAACATTCACAGACCATACATGATGCCATTTGCAATTGCGAGAAATGTAAACAAAGATGTAGAATTAAACCATAACTGCATTAAATTAACTATAATACTGTATATACTGTACTACCGTAATAATTGAATAGCTATCTCCTCTTGCTATTGTGGTGAGCTCAAGTGTTGCAAGTATCTACTTAAAACATTGTGTGATGCTCATCATCTCCATGTGAGCCATTCATCTCTCTAGTATATCGTGTATTGCAGTAAATAGTGATCTCTGTTGGTTCTCATGTATTTTTCATTATATTTCAAGCAATACTTTAAACCTTGAATATCATCATCAGACCCATACAAAGTGCCATTAGTGATGATGGAAGTACTCCCAAGAAGCAGAGAAAAGTCATGACATCACCAAAAAATAAAGTTGAATTGCTTGATATGTACCATAGATCGATGTCTGCTGCTGCAGAGACCCACCATTTCAGACAAATGATTCATCTTGTAAACAGACAAAGTAAACATACAGGATCAATATTGCACAGTACCATAAATGTAATTTCACTTCCTTATGATTTTCTTAACATTTTCTTTACCCTAGCTTACTTTATTGTAAGAATACAGTATACAGGGACTTCAAAAAGCTCATGGAAACATGGATAAAAGATAAAACTAAAAAATATAAACTTTTCAACATAAGCTTCTCCAAGTTCAAGATACTTTTTAAAGCAATAATTCCAGACATTTAGTTCATCCCTAAAGAACTAAGAATCTCTGGATTTTAACTACATCTATGCAGTCTTTATTACATAATTAACTGAAGAAAAATGGGTGCCATTTACAGATTTTTTAAGATTAGGAAACAGAAGTCAAAACGAGCCAATTCAGGACTGTAAGGTGGATACCTAATGATTTTCCATAAACACTGTAACAAAATTGCCCTTGTTTGATGAAAGGAATGAATAGGAGCATTGTTATTGTGAAAAAACACTCTCTGGTAAAGCTTTTCTAGGCTTTTCTGCTAAAGCTTTGGCTTTCTGGAAACATTCTCATAATAAGCAGATGTTCTTTGGCCCTCCAGAAAGTCACCAAACAAAATGCTCTGAGCGTCCTCTCAAAAACTGTTGCCACAATTTTGCTCTTGACTGGTTTGCCTGTGCTTTGACAGGATCACTTCTACCCCTTGGTAGCCATTGTTTTGATTGTGCTTCATCTTCAAGATCATACTGGTAAAGCCATGTTTCATTTCCTGTTAGAATTCTTTGAAAAAATGCTTCAGGATCTCAATCCCACCTGTTTAAAATTTCCACTGAAAGCTCTACTGTTGCCTGCAGCTGATCTAGGCACATTTTTGGCATCAGTCAGGTGCAAATTTTGCTCAGCTTTAATTTTTCAGTCAGAATTGTGTAAGCTGAACCAATTGAGATGTCTGTGGTGCTGGCTATTGTTCTGTTATAAATTGTCAGTGCACCTCAATTAGGGCATGAACAAGATTAATTTTTTCCTCACAAATTAATGTGGATGGTCTGCTGTATCTTGTAAACTGTGGATTTTATCTTCAACATCTTCTTTCTTAACACAAATTATACATTTCTAAAGTGCTAATTTCTTTGGGGCATTGTCCCCATAAACTTTTTTATAAAGCATCAGCATTTTCATCATTCTCCCACACAAGCTTCACCACAAATTTGTTCTTGCTCTGACAGAGTCTCTTCTCAAACTGAGGTCTTATCTTCAGTGCCTCAAACTAGATCCTGTTCAGACATGTTACAAGATAGCATGAGTTTCTTTTGGTGCAAAAAAGTTTTGAAATCTATCCTTAGCTTTTTCATAATATACAAATTTTTCATGAACTTTTCGAAGATCCCTTATGTAATACATATAACATACAAAATATGTGTTAATATATGCTATATATAACATATATATATCCCTTACATGATACATAAAACATACAAAATATGTGTTATTTGACTATGTGTTCAGTAAGGCCTCTTGTCAACAACAGACTACTAGTAGTTAAGTTTGGGGTGAATCAAAAGTTATATGAAAATTTCCATGCAGTAGACCCAGAGAAACACAATTACTGCTGTTACAGTTTATTTAACAGAGTTTTTGGCTGGGCACAGTGGCTCACGCCTGTAATCCCAGCACTTTGGGATGCCGAGGTGGGTGGACCACGAGGTCAGGAGATCCAGACCATCCTGGCTAACACGGTGAAACCCCGCCTCTACTAAAAATCAAAAAAAAAAAAAAAAAATAGCCAGGCGTGGTGGTGGGCGCCTGTAGTCCTAGCTACTCAGGAGGCTGAGTCAGGAGAATGGTGTGAACTCGGGAGGAGAGCTTGCAGTGAGCCAAGATCGCGCCACTGCACTGTAGCCTGGGCGAGAGAGAGACTCCATCTCAAAAAAACAAAAAGTTTTCAACAGTGTATGATGTTATCATCTTAGAATTGATGGTCTTTTGGGGGATAGGTCAAATATGTACATTTGCATGATAATTCTTATTTTAA